>NC_138187.1:79812774-80013327 GCF_964194105.1 Spermophilus citellus | reverse complement strand
ATAAAAAGGGGCTAGGGGATATAGCTTAAGCACCCCTGGGTTCAATCCTCAATATCAAAAGAAAAGAAAAAAAATTTTTCTATAGCTCTTCAATTTTTATAGCTAATAATACTTTTGAGAAACCTATCAGAATAAAGATGCTATCCTCCTGATAGTTCTTTAACTTTACAAAAACTTTATGTGCATTTTTATGATTCAAGACTTACATTTGTAATAATTTTCTAAGGTCTTCTCACCCAATTCCCACTTACCCTTAGTGTGTGTGCGCGCACACGCGCGCACACACCACACACACACACACACACACACTTTCTCTCTCTCTCTTTCTCTCTTTCTCTCCACTATGGAGAAGTAAATTAAATTAAACATAATTCATATCTACACTCTATAGTTTTAACCACTTTTCCCAAATAATTCTATGTTCTCAGAAAGAAAACCATCTTGTTTGTTTACATTGTTAAATCATGATCTCTATTGCTGGGATCTGTACTTCACATAAAACCACAGTTGCACTGGTGATTATGAAACAAAGTCCTATTTAAGAAAACTAAAATGTCTTTCTTTTTCACTTCCATAATATGATTTATGTGTCTTTATTTTATTATGAGCTGCAATGATCTTGAAAATACATTAAAAAGTGTAAACGTTTAAGAACATTACACATACTGCCTGGCATTTATCAACACAGTAAAGGTTAGCACTCACTATTGTTGCTATTGTGATTGCTATTATTATATTTATAAAGCATAAATTTCCAACCTGTTCTCTTCCTGATCAAGACTCTGTATGGCTCTCCATAACTTTTCCTGACAGTTTCCAGTGTCCTTGGAGATCAAGTTCAGCCTTCTTTCTAGGCCTCTTCTCAGAGTTCACCATGTCCCCCCTTCATCTTTCAGTAATAGGAAACAATATTATAACATCTACATAGACTTGTCTCTCTAGTCTTTGGGCCATTGCACATACTACTTCTTATGCTTGAACTCTTCATTCAGGTCATTCTTTTTCACCCATAAGGTCTCAATTTGCACAATGCTTCTTCCATGCATGTCTAAGTTAGCTGCTGCTTGTCCATGCATCAATAGTAGTCTGGGTTTCATCACACCAATGTACCCTGCAGTCACTTGCCCATTTCCTGGATGACAAGCTCAGGAAATGATCAGACTCTTTTTCCCTTTTAAATCTCCATCTAGGTTTCTTATGAATACTACAATGAGTAAATTCTTCAATTTTTGATAAGAAATTTCTGCTTTCTTATAAGACCTATAATTCAGTTTGAGAAATTCACATAGATCTAATAAGACTAAAGCCAAAACAGAAATCTGTATTTCTATTTAACTACTGTGCATGGATAAATTAATGCACTGAAGCTTAGATTTACATCTTAGAATAAAGCACATGTTTTCATCTCATAACCTATAAAATGGGGATAAAGATGTTTATTAAATTGCATTAAACCGGGCTGGGGATGTGGCTCAAGCGGTAGCGCGCTCGCCTAGCATGCGTGCGGCCCGGGTTCGATCCTCAGCACCACATACCAACAAAGATGTTGTGTCCGCCAATAACTAAAAAATAAATATTAAAAATTCTCTCTCTCTCTCTCTCTCTCTCCTCTCTCACTCTCTCTTTAAAAAAAAATAAAAATAAATTGCATTAAACTTTGAGGACTGTGGGATAAAGAAGTGATACACTATTATATGATACACTATTATAATTGATTTTAGTAGTAAGTTAATAGACATCTAGCTATATACATTTGATATCCTTTCTCTAGTGTGCATACTTTCAACAAATGTATTTGAGACGTAAAAATGTGCAAAATATGTATTACATTACTTTTTTAAAAGATAACTTATAGTTAATTTACCTCTTTTCTAAACATTGTACTTTGAGAATGCCAAAGTAGTTTTTGTGTACATTTTTTTTTAAAAATGAAGGCAACCTTTAATCCAATGTGTATTGTTATAGAAGAAAAATATTTGTATGTATCCTTTGGACTAAGAGGGGCAGGTGATGCTTAAACCTTCAAATAAATACTAATACCTAGTATGATCTACCATGTCATATTTAATTTAGAAATTTTTTGAACTAATTTATATACATCCTATATTCCAGATTATATTTCTAATCTTTGGTGGTAAAAACTGGAAAAAACAAAATAATAACAACAACAACAAAGAAAGATGAGTAGAGAATTAATATATGATCTAGGAATTCCACTCCTAGGTTTGTATAAAATTCAATCTTCTTTTTTTTTTAGTTGGACACAATATCTTTATTTATTTATTTTTATGTGGTGCTGAGGATCGAACCCAGGGCCTCACATATGCTAGGCAAGCGCTCTATTGCTGAGCCACAATCCCAGTCCCTCAATCTTCTTGATGAACAAAACATGTTACAAGCTTCCAATAAAGATTTAGATTAAAATTAAAACCTGTAAAGGAGAGAGGGACCTCAGCCTTCTAAAAGTATTTTTGGACCAAATGTCTGAAACTCTTCCAAGCAGAAATTTGGAAAAATTAAATGTTACAACTAAAGGAGACTTTAGACTACAGGCCTCTTCACTACAGTCTGAATTCATATTTTCTAATGAAACCCAAGGCTTTATAGCAGATGAATTTACCGGATCTATTGATTATGAAAAGTAAAAAAAAAAAAAAAATAGTGAGGCCTAAGAGAAAGAAATAGAAAGAAAAGCCATACAATGATGACTTTTTTTCTCTCCCAAGATAAATTTTTTCCAGACGCTGGCCTCAGGTGGGGAAAAAGTGTCTCATCCAATGTAGAAGTGATAACTTCCAGGAAACACTCATCTCTTTCAAGACAACTTCTCTCCAGGAGAATCGCAAGTTCAAAGTCAAGCTCAGCCATTTAGCAAGGCTTACTAAGCTACTTAGCAAGACCCTGTCTCAAAATGAAAGTTTGAGGGCTGGGGATATAGCTTAGTTGGTAGAGTGCTTGCCTCACATGCACAAGGCCCTGGGTTCAATCCCTAGCACCAAAAAAAAAAAAAAAAAAAAAAAAAAAATGCGTGAGGCACTGGGTTCGATCCTCAGCACCACATAAAAATAAACAAAATAAAGGCATTCTGTCCATTTACACAACTACAAAAACATTTCTTAAAAAAAAAAAAAAAGGAAAGTTTGAAAAGGGGCTTGGTATGTAGCTCAGTGGTTAGGGTACCTGAGTTCAACCCCTGGTACAAAAAAAAAAAAAAAAAAATCAAAACAAAACAAAACAAAAACCCCACAACTAGATTCAATTTCTTACCCACTGAACTGTCTATAATTAAAACCCCACAAATAGAAAGAGATAAAACATAAGTTAGTGGCTGCCTATTGTCTAGGAAAGGAAAATGTTGGGGAATATAAAACATGACTGCTAATGAGTATAGATTTCTTTTGGGAGAGCCAGGAACATGTTCTAAAACTGGCATTGGTGATGGTTGATGATTCCGTGAAATAAACTAAAAATCATTGAAGTGTACGTTTTAAATGGATGGGTTGGTTTGATGTGAATTATGTCTCAATAAAGTTTTTGTTTTGTTTTCTTTTGTTTTAAAACAATAATAACAAGAGCTGGCCATTATATGGAGAAGTTAGAAGCCCTATCCATCGCAGGCAAGAATATCAAGTGATACAGCCACTATGGAAAACAATTTGGTCATTCCTCAAAGGGATCAATACAGAGTTATTATATGACCCAGAATTTGCACTACTAGGCATATATACACAGGATAATTAAAAACATATACCTTTACACAAAAACGTAAGACACCAATGTTCACAGCAACATTAGTCATATACAGAAATGAATGATGAGTCAATAACCATCAACAGATGAGTGGTTAAATAAAATGTGAGATATGGACCTGGTAGAATATTATTAACATGCTTCATGTGCTACATGTTACATGACCCTCAAAACCATTAACTATTAACGTAAGCGAAAGAAATCAGAACAAATAACTACATGTGTAGGAACCTATTTATATAAAATGTTTGGAACAGGCAAATCTACAGAGGTACAAAGTAGACAAGGGATAGCCCAAGTCTGGAGGCAGAATGAGGAGGAAGTGATCACTAAAGGACAGAAGGTTTCTTTTGAGGATGATGGAAATGCTCTAAAATTACATTAGGGTGGTGTTACACAACTCATTAAATACATTAAGCAACATTGAATGAATGCCTCAAATTGGTGAGCATAATGGCGTGTGAGTTGTATATCAATAAAACTATTTAAAAAGAATGAATTAGTAGGCATATTACCAGCACATAGTTGAGGTGATTATTTGGACAGGTCTCTGTTCTCCGACCTCCATTACTCTCTGTTTTTCTTTTCTTTCTGTCAGCTTCTGCCTCTGTGACGTGAAATATTTTTCCTCTCTTTTTTTCCCCCATTTTTTTATTCCTTTAATTTCTCCCTCAACATATGGCTAATTCCTTTAATGGGCCATATGCCCTAAATCAAGTGTATGTTGCTTGTAGATGAGTGAATTAAGTTGAACCTTTCTATTTTTCACCTAAAAAGCAAATAATTAAATTTGTATGTTGCTTCTTCCTCTTTCCAAGTATCAGGAATTACTGCTCCAAAATTTGGAGTCTAGCTGAAATAATCTCCAGAGAGATCTGCAGTAATCCTCCTGGAAGAGTCAAGTTATTCTTAACATCATTTCATAAGACTTCCCAACTTGCCTTGTACTAAATTCGCTCATACTGCTAAACTTCTGTTGTAACCCTATAAATCTCCCTATGGTGAGGGTTTATCACTCAGAAAAAATAGCTTCTGCTTAGACATTGTGGTGTGTGTGTGTGTGTGTGTGTGTGTGTGTGTGTGCTCTTTATTACTTTTTAAAATCTGAATGTGATCTCTCCTTCCCATTGTAGGCACTCAACACTCCTCCAGAGCTTAGCTTAGAAAACAAAAGATCATAAGGATAGGGAAATGAAGAATCTTAAAATAGTGGGTGGAAAATAGCAACTTCTCTTTTTCTGTAGGGCTTTGTTTGATGTGCTTTTTCTCTTCCCTTTCCTTTTTTTTTTTTCCCCCCGAAAGAGAGTTCTCTCTATCTCTGGCTAAGTAAGGTCAGAGACTCAAAAATACCACGCTGTGTCATTTACTTGGACATCTTCTCAGAAGGGATTGACTTGGGGAAGAGCTGGGGCGGTTACAAATGACTCAGAGATAAACGATGAGTCAATATGTGTTGCTAAAACTGTGTTTAAGTTCATATCAACCTTCGGGATATTGGACTTCTTTGCATCTTGGCAACCATGAGCATATATTGATTAGTTTAATGGATTCCTGCTGAGTACAATAATGAAGACAAAGGCAGAATGTTCTTAGTATATCAAATTCTATCAAGCATTATTTCATACTTTGGAAAAAATATTAGATTGAGAAAGCAAGGTTTTAACCATGTTAAAACCATTACTGAAGACCCTTTATAAAGTAAGGGACTCTCAATTTTGGATCTGTTTACTCAATAATAAACCAAGACAAAATGACTTTTATTTAAAAAAACTGGTGCTGGATGCCTATAGTCTCAGCAATTTGGGAGGCTGAGGTAGGAGGATCAAAAGTTTAAGGTCAGCTTCAGCAATTTATTTGGAAGCCTGTCTCAACATAAAAATTAAAAATGGCTGGGGATGTAGCTCAGTGGTAGAGTGCCCCCCTGGGTTCCATCCCCAGCACTGCCAAAAAAAAAAGTAAATAAATAAATATTGAGAAGAGAAGCCCATCTTTTTGAATGCCACTACTTGGGAAATTATCTAATTACCTTTAGCTCAGGATACATCTTTTTTGGGGAGGATACCGGGGATTGAAATCAGGGGCATTTGACCGCTGAGCCACATCCTCAGTACTATTTTGTATTTTTTATTTAGAGACAAAGTTTCACTGAGTTGCTTGGCGCCTCACAATTGCTGAACTCGCCATCCTTTGAACTCAGCCTCCCAGACTAATGGGATTACAGGTGTGTGCCACTGCACCGAGCAGGATACATCATTTTTAACAAAACACTTTTGGATAAAACTGTATAATAATGACTAATATAATCTATATTATGTACATATAATACATGTTATATAATGTATAGAATATAATGCATATACTATATTATATAGAACATAATATGGAATATATAATTTAATATATATAATACATAATATAATAATGTATGATATAATGTAATATAGTATATAATATCTATTATTTATTATATATAATAGGTAACATATAACATAAAGATGCACTGTTCTAGAAACTTTACATATATTTGCTCAGGTCAACTTCAAGATCATTTTATGAGGCAAAATAAAATTATTTTATTTATGACTAATACTATCACCATTTTACAGATGAGGAAACGGAGGCACAGTACAGAGTAAATGGCGGAGCGGGAACTTATTATATCTAAGGAAGTCCTATTTAGTAGGACATTCTCTTTTTTTGCTCTTCCTGCTTGCCTTTTCTAGGTCCCCATTCTTTTCCAGGAAGAAAGTAAATTCCACCCATTCCCATTGATAGATCTTTGCAATGAAGGCGGGTCTAATTTGCATTGACTCCCAAAGCACCTTTCTGCTTTTTCAGAATGACATTTCTAGGGGCCATCTGAAAACCTTATAGTTCTGAAAGGAGAGTGTATTATCCATTAAGGTTTTATTTATCTAGCTGAGATGGATCAACCACTAATTATTTGGGTATCTAAGTGGCTAGAGTGATGACATTTGTGAAAAATAGAAAAATAGGTTCTTAATACATAAAGTTCTTAGTGTCTTCAAGAAAGAGTTTATGTTCATGTTGGTGATAATTGGAGTTTTGCATCCAGAACCATCCTAAGGAATATCATAAGGATTTAAGCCTTTGGAAACTTAGGATTATTTCACTCCAGGTGTAGGAGCAATACCACTTCGTTCAGATGTGTTTCACGACTTCAAAATTGTTTACTGTTTCTCCTCATTTTTAACTGCTAACTAAGAGCTTTATATATTTAAGATATTTAAAAACTATGGGCAGGGCTGGGGATGTGGCTCAAGCGGTAGCGCGCTCGCCTGGCATGCGTGCGGCCCGGGTTCGATCCTCAGCACCACATACCAACAAAGATGTTGTGTCCGCCGAGAACTAAAAATAAATATTAAAAATTCTCTCTCTCTCTCTCTCTCTCTCTCTCTCTCTCTCTCTCTCTCTCCTCTCTCACTCTCTCTTTAAAAAAAATAAATAAATAAAAACTATGGGCAATCCATAATAGATCTGTGATTAGAGATTCTGACTTACAAGACATTGGTGTCACACTTTCTGTAGTGCTGGAATTCGTGACATTTTAACACTGGTTCTTTCGAGGACTCCAGTGGGAATTCAGAGCTCTTTTTAATGTTTTAAAAAGATGAATAAAGTCATCATTTCTTAAGGTCACCCAAACTAGTTAAATTTCAGTTTATTTGCGTTTATTGGGCTCTATCAAGAGTGTGGTTATCACACTGGTAATTCTAGAAAGGAACTATTTCATCCATCTTTTTTGGAAGAGTGCTCAGGACATGCCTGGCACATGGTAGGAAGCAAACAGTTACTTACTGTAGTGACTATGTGTCAAAAAAACCCCTCTGATTGGCTGCCAACGACGTCATAGAGATTCCTGGGATTTATTAAATGGACCAGATGGTTACCAGAGTGTTATGACATGCTAGAGTTTTAATGACCAAAGTTTTAGCAACCTAACACATAATTAGCATTATTCGTAAGTACAGAGTGACTTAAATTTCAGTAAGCATTAATGACAAGGAGCAGTGTTAAAGTATCTGTATATTACTTACATCTCAGATGTGTTGGAAGCAACTAACATTTTTGCTTATTAGCATTCTTGGAAGCAACTAATATTTTTGCTTATTAGCATTACAACCACAGAACTGATATGTGCAATTTTTATATTGTTAAAATTTGGGTAATTATTTTTACCTGAGAAATGTATGGCTTGATTCTGCATATAGAAAAAAGATAACTCAATAGAAACAAGTGTGATCTCTATGTACCCATTTTGGCCAGACTACAATCTGCTAAGAGAGACATTAAAAGAAATTTCCACCTGATGTGGAAAAGAAGCCTTTCAAGATGAAAGATGATTAAAAAAAATAATCTTGGTGTAGTACAGACTTATAAAATCTATATATACAATATATAATACATCACATCCTTCCCCCCACCCCACCCATCATATTCCTTAAGGTGCAAACTTGAATCCAGCTTTGCCCAGGTCTCCTAGACTCCGGCACAATCAAAGAGAAACTTTGTTTTCTGGTGATTGTTTAAGATGAAGTGAAGGGTCCTAAGACCCAGAAAATGGTGATTGGCAATCAGCAAAGCATTCCTACTTGCTTTCACTAAATATCTTCAAAATTCCTTTCTTTTTTTTTTTTTTAAGAGAGAGTGAGAGGGGGACAGAGAGAGAGAGAGAGAGAGAGAGAGAGAGAGAGAGAGAGAGAGAATTTTTAATATTTATTTTTTAGTTCTCGGCGGACACAACATCTTCGTTTGTATGTGGTGCTGAGGATCGAACCCGGGCCGCACGCATGCCAGGCGAGCGCGCTACCCCTTGAGCCACATCCCCAGCCCCCAAAATTCCTTTCTTAACCACATAATATACTTTGTACTTCTCTTTAAGACCTTAAATACTGAAATATTGAGCCTTAGCTTCCAAACCAGGAGGTACTCATAAATGTGGGTTTATTTCCTTTTTTATATTTGTAGTTTACCAAGTTTCCAAATACTGAAATATGTAAATATTCCTTTTATAATTAGAGATCAAAATAAGAAGATTCTCTTTTTTTTAATGATTCTTTTTCTTTTAGTTGTTGATGGACTTTAATTTATTTATTTGTATGTGGTGTTGAGAACTGAACCTAGTGCCTCACTCATGCTGGGCTCATGCTCTACCACTGAGCCACAACCCCAACCTAACAAGAATTTTTTTTTTTAAATAACAGAATACAGGAGGGGTAAATAAGCAAACATCTTCACAGCAGTTCTGAGGAACAGATGAAACTCAAACTTAGAAGGTCACGGTTGTCCTTACTACTAAGAATAGCATTATGATAGACTAAGTACAGTTTACAAAGTGCTTTAGTAGCTATGAGAGATGTGTAGTTAAATTACTACCTAGATTCCATATAAGAGGTGTGAGGAAATCAGTGTATCTGTGAATTTCCCATACACATTCAGTCATTGAGCAAATATTGAACATCTACCATACTCCAGATAAAGGTGAGGTACTTTGAATATAATAGAGAATAATAGTATGGGCATGGTCTCTGTTTTCTGGAAGTTTACCTAGTTCTAATAGAAAAGATGGGAAGAAAAGTAAATAATAATTTTAAAAAACCCAATAATTGAAACATTGAGTACATGGTAGGAAGGGGTCAGTTTCCTCCAAAACCCACCAGGACCACAACTATAGCTGAGTAAGAGGTCATTGCTCATTGCATCCAGGAGAAGACACGCCATGTGTAATTGAGGAGTGTCTTAGGAAAGAGGGTGTTGGGGGCTGGGATGTGGCTCAAGAGGTAGTGCACTCGCCTGGCATGCGCAGGACGCTGGGTTCTATCCTTAGCACCACATAAAAATAAAAAAAACCAGATGTTGTGTCCACTGAAAACTAAAAAATTAATATTAAAAGAAAGAAAGAAAGAAAGAGGGTGTTGGAAGAAGCTGGTTGGGTGATTTGGGGGACAGTAGGAAGGGTATGCTCTAAATTGAATGTTGTCGGAAAGTTGAGGCCATCCTACCCATGGATGAAGAAGCACCCCACTCTGTCAGCCAGAAAGGGGAGAGTTTGGTATTGAGTGGGTCACATGGTATCCTTGTTTTTGTCTGTGCTTGAATCGAATTATGAAGTGCATTTGCTTTGCCTCATTTTGTCATGGTCTCAGAATAACCTTGTCTGAGTTTGATATTTGGTGAGATGATTTATGTCAAAGAATAGAAAAATGTGGCCTAGCTGTAAAATGTCAGGCCAGTTATTAAAAGTCAGTAGCTCCTATTCCCCTACCTGCTTTATTCAAGGGAAATAAATAAAAGAACCTTGACACCAAACAACACCCCCCATATTCACTGGGAGTGTTCAGGGATTGCTACTATCTTTCCCAGAATTTGATCCTGAGGAATCTATAGAAGGGCCTCTGAAAAAACATACTAGTCAATGATGAATTGGGTATCTGGTCAATCTATGTAGCAAGAGGTGTGTGTGTGTGTGTGTGTGTGTGTGTGTGTGTGTGTGTGTGTGTTGGTACCGAGGGACATGGACTAGGTGATTTTAATAAAGTCCTCCTCATTCTTCAAGCCCATGACCCTGACAAGACAACACAGGCAGGTTCAGTGACTGAGCATTCACCCCATGTACCTGATCAAAAAGCAGTTCTAACCATCACTGTTTATAGCAAACAGTAGCACCAGCTTCACACTCCAAATAAAGAGGCAAACGCCAGTGGTGTGAGTCTAGGTGATGCCTGCCATGGTCTTGGCAGGAGTTTAGATAATGGTTTTGAAAAAATCAGCAACATCATGAAACAGGTCTCATTTCTTCAATCCCCTCACCCTACCTAAATGCACTGCTCCCTCAGCCTGCTATTTTTGCCAGAAAGAAACTATATTAGGAAGATGTTTGTGTGCCGTGGATACTGTCTTGAGTGCCATGGCAACCACTTGCTCTTCATCAAGCGTTTTGTGTCATGATTAGACATTTAGAAATTCTTTACATGATGCTTAAAGAGATGGGTAAATTTCACTTAACACTTGAGGCCTGGAATTCTTGCTCAGAGACCCACAAAGTTAAACTTAAGTGACAGCAGGATGTGGGGTCAGGAATTGACTATGCTAATGAGAGAAAAAAAGCTTTTTGTTTCACCAAAAATGAGAGGTCTGTCTTCTCTAGTTGGCAGGTACAGTGTCTACTGCCACCATCCAACTATAGAGGTCATCAGGAAAACAACCGAGCTGAGTTAGAAGCCTGCTCTGATATCCTGACTCTGTTACAAAGCATGCAGCCAAGAGCTTTGAGACTTAGGGGCTGGGGTTGTGGCTCAGTGGTAGAGCGCTTGCCTCGCACATGTGAGGCACTAGTTTTGATCCTCAGCACCACATAAAAATAAGTAAATGAAATAAAGGTATTGTGTCCATCTACAACTAAAAAAAAAATTTAAGGGAATAAAGGAAAAAAAAAGAGCCATGGGACTCAGTGGGACCCTGTCTGGACATGAAGAAGTTGGTTTAGAGCTCTCAGATGTCCATCCTGCTGTTTCTGGGTTCAGCACTTCTTCTCCGTGCAACCATGTTCTAGGAGTCTTTCCATCCTATTTTCTTATAGATAGAGCAGCTTGAACTTGAAGCTTGGAACGGAAGCAAACCTGGCTTCAAACCCTTGTTCTGACCACTTACTTACTATGTGTCCTTGGAAAGGTTCTTCGTTTGTGAAATGGATCTTATAATAGTAACCACCTCATAGGACTGTTGGAAGGATGGACATGAGTCTAATATTAGTATCTACCTCATAGGTTATGTTGATTATATGAGACAATGAAAATAAAACTTGTCTAGTGCTGTTCTTGGCTCATCAAAAGCAATCAATAAGTATCAACAAATATCAATGAAGACCTTATAAGGCATTTTTCCCATTAGAATACTTTTAAATGTGTCACCCAGCTAGCCAAACTTATACAATCAAAAACAAACCAAAATGACAATAACCTTTTGCAAAATAAGAGAAATCTGAGATAACATTTTCAAAATAATAGTGTACATTCCTTTTTCTAATACTTATTTTTTAGTTTTAGATGGACATAACATCTTTATTTTATTTTTATGAGTATTGAACCTGGTGCCTCATGCATGCTAGGCAAGCACTCTACCACTGAGACACAACCCCAGCACCAATAGTGCACATTTCTTGACCTCAATTTAACCTCTGTTGCCCAAAGTTAACTGATTCAAACCATTAACCCTCATTATTCAGGCCAGAGGTCCAAGTCATAATGGCTTTTTACATAGTCACTTGCGTTAGTTTTATGTTACTATGACAAAATACCTGAAATAATATACTTTTAAAGAGGAAAAGGTTTTTTTTTTTTTTTTTTTTTTTGTGCAGGGTCTCAGTGGTTTCAGTTCATAATTGCTTGGTCTGCTGCCTTGGGGCCTGTGGTAGCACGGGACATAATTGCAGGAGCACAAGGTGGAGAAGTTGCTCACCCCTTGGCAGCTAGAAGCAAAGGAAGAAAAATAGTGGGGCTTCCAATATCTCCTTCAACAGCACATCCCCTAACTTCCTTCCACTGGGCCCCACTTCTGAAACATTCTACCACCTCCCAATAGCACAACAGTCACCAAACCTTTAACACATGAGACTTTGGGAGACATTCAAGATTCCAACTAGCACCACCTTAAAAAAAAATCCCACTAAATGATCGGGTCCCAGGTCTATGCCTTTAGAGGTAATTTATATCTGGTTAGTGAAGATTCACCTGCATAGATCTCCAGCTTTTCACATTCTATCATACTATTGTTTAGTTTCTCTTTAAGCAGCCTTTTCTTATTGTCACTTTCCTGTCCAAAGTTACCTCTACACATAGGTAGAGTCATATTTGTATGTTTTGTCCAGTTTCATACTGCCTGTCAATCAGTTACAAAACACTATATATTAAACCCATATCACCAGGAACAGTGGGGCATGCCTATAATCCCAGATAGTCAGAAGGCTTAAGATAGGAGGATGGCAAATTTGATGCCAGCCTGGGCAACTTAGCAAGACCCTGCCTCAAAGTAAAAGATAAAAACCCCTGGGTTCAAAAGGGGAAAAACGAGAGAAAAAAAATGTCATGATTACTTCTGATTCCTCTGAATATAGTTTAAGAAGTCCATTTTAAAATGTACTATGAACATATTATTTATTCAGCCATGAAATAAAAAGTAACAATTAAAAATTCAAACATTATAGAAATAAGTGTCCTATGTGATGGTCCCTCGGATCCCCATTGGAAGTTAAAATCTCTATTAATATAGTATATATCCTTTAAGTTTTTTCTGTGAATATACAAATTTGATCAGGACAAAGAGACTAAGTGGCTTTAAATAATAAGTGCTAAGGTGAGAAAAGTTTGCACACTGTATGACTCAAAGTGTCTGAAAAGGCAAAACTGTAAAAAGTAAGAGATCAATGGTTGCCTGGGGTTTGGGGAAGGAAAGGGAGGTAGGGAAAAATTGGTAAAGCATTGATTTTTTAGGGCAGTGAAACTATTCTGTAAGATATTGTAATGATTGGTATGTGTAATTATATACTTATCAAAACCCATAGAATGTACAATGCAAAGAATACACCTAATGTAAATAGTGAACTTCAGTTAATAAAAATGTACAATATCAATATTGACTCACAATTACAATAATGTACCACACTAATGAAAGATAGGGAACTAGGAAGGGGATAGAAAGTTGAAGGAAACTGTATTTTATATTTAACTTTTCAGTCAAACTAAAACTACTAAGGTGAGAAGTGTAGGTTGTTAGGAAAATTCTGTTCCTTGCAGTCATTCAAGGGTCCAGGTCCCTTCCAAGTCATTGACCTGCCATCTCCAGGTATTATCATTGTGCACATTGTTAGAGAAGGGTCATCATGAAGTTCTGGTTCCAGATGGAGGGAAGGAAGAGGAAAAAGTGAAGGAAGTAAACCCACAGTCCCCCTGGATCTAACCCTACCGACCGACGACTCCCAGCAATATTCTAGTTTGAGAATTCAGTCACTTGAACTAACTGCAAGGAAGGCTGTGAAATGTCTTCACAGATGCCCAGGAAGAAGGCAAGAATAGGTTATGGTGACTGATTAACCACACACACATATACACACATTCATATGAAATATACTTTCTTATATATTCTATATGTGTTTGTGTATATATGTGTATACACACACACACACAAACACACACACACACACATATATATATATATATAACTATACATTATAATTTCAATTACAAAAATAAGGGCCTACTATTTCACAAAATATTTTTTTTTTCAAATTGACAACTTATTTTGTGCATATTTGTATGACATACAGTTAGTTAATTATTTATGTAGCTATAGGTGACTCTATTTGCAGATTTGCCACAATGTATTAACCTATCCCTGATCATAAATTTTCATGTTGCTTCATACTTATCTATTTAACATCTCCAGACTGGTCCATATCCTTTAATTGTATGCTTTCAGAGTGGCCTGTACTTCTTCATTGACAATAAATAATATTTAATTACATAATTGGAATAATTCTTTTTTTGGGGGGGGCGGTATTGGGGATTGAACTCAGGGGCATTTAACCACTGAGCCAATCCCCAGCCCTATTTTGTATTTTATTTAGAGACAGAGTCTCACTGTGTTGCTTAGTGCCTTGATGTTTCTGAGACTGGCTTTGAACTTGTGATCCTCTTGCCTCAGCCTCCTGAGCCACTGGTATTACAGGCATGTGCCACTGTACCCGGCAATAATTGGAATAATTCGTCATTGATTCTGTGTGTGTGTGTGTGTGTGTGTGTGTGTGTGTGTGTGTGGTTTTGTTTTGTTTTTTAAACAGGTTCTTGCTATGTTGCCCAGGCTTGTCTTGAACTCCTGGGCTCAAGCTGTCCTCCTATCTCAGCCCCCAAAGTAGCTGGGATTACAGATTTATACCACCATGCCTAGCTTATTGATTTAATTTTTAATTTTAGATTAGATATGCAATAAAATAATGAATTATGTAATTTGTTTCCTATTGTGATATGGACTTGGTGAGACTCCTCCATCAAAGTTAGGTCTGTACCTAATCTTGTTCACCAATATGTCCCCAGAGCCCAGTGTTGCACATACTATGTAGTACTAGTACTCTGTAAATTAGTCTGTGTGACGTTGATTTGCGCGTCCGGCAATCCGAGCCAGCAGTTGATCACTAAAGATCAAAAACATCTTAGGCTTCTCAGTGTATTTCTGTTCTTAAATTAGAATTGCCTGTACAAGTTCACGAAAATTTTTTATTTGTATATATGTTGCCAAATTGACCTGCAAAGTTTGTATCAATATGCATTTCTCTAAATAGTGAATGAAAGGACCTGTTTTCCATTTTTTTTAAAAAGTGTAGATTTGTTTTTCAACAAAAATACCTACTCACTTTAATACATCTCTATGAAGAAATAATAAATGTTAGGAGTTGGGATATAGTTCAGTGGTAGAGTATTTGCTTACCATGTGTGAGGCCCTGAGTTCAATCTCCAGAATTGCAAAAAAAAAAAAGTTTTTATTTTGGGGAGAAAGTTGAAAATGTAAACTAAACTCCCTTTAAATGAGAGATTCAGGCCTACTGGACTTTACTTCGAAAATTTTCAATTATTTGATCTTCAACATAGTTCAATGATGTATGGCTTTGTATGCATGGTGTATTGTTTCCATTGCTCTTTTTTTTTTTTTTGGTCTCAAAAACAAAACAAAACAAAACAAAAAACAAGATTGGGTATAGGAGCGTAGCTCAGTGGTAGATAGAGTGCATGCTTAGTATGGTGTGAGGTGTTAGGTTCAGCCCTAGCACATGCGCGCGCGCTGGCGCACACACACACACACACACACACACACACCCCTAAAATTAAACAATAAATGTTTTAAACTGTTTTTGAAAGTATAAAGTAATAAAGGGCACATAAAGAAAAAAAGCACATACTGCAAGTCTTTGGTTCAAGGAATTTCCATGGCTCATTACACTTACATAACTAGTCTCAGATCCAGAAACTATACACTATCAGCCTAACAGAACCTTAAAGCCCAATGACAAGCCTAAATTTTCATTTATACAATTATTATTTTTTTTAAAGAGAGAGTGAGAGAGAGAGAGAGAGAATTTTTAATATTTATTTTTTAGTTCTCGGCGGACACAACATCTTTGTTGGTATGTGGTGCTGAGGATCGAACCCGGGCCGCATGCATGCCAGGTGAGCGCGCTACCACTTGAGCCACATCCCCAGCCCCATTTATACAATTATTTATCTCAGTTGTATCAGCAAATGGATCTTTGGTGATAATAGTGATTTTTTTTTGTGGTGTTAGCATGGTTCCTATGAACATGCTATGAACATACTCTACTAGCCCTGAGCTGCACCTCTCGTCATAATGTACATCTTATATGAATATATTTAAGCCACATTTGTGTGTACCTACATGCATTATTGTATAGGTATCCTTACTGCAGTTTCCTCTTAAATTTCCTTCACCATTATGTATTTTAAGACAGATTGATAGAGATAAATAGAAGATTCCTCATGTCATGGATAGCTAAAATTAAAATCACTGATTACCCTGCACATTCTCTGAGGTTTTTAGATGGTGTCAAAGGCCAGCCACACAAGTCATCGAAACAGCTGAGGACTCTGTGTAACAGTGAATGACGAAGATGATCCAGGGCCATGGGCTATTATTAGGATGAGCATGTGCTAGATGTGTAAACAGACTATTAAATAATCCCCTTGGACACTGAAGGAGAATAGGAAAAGTGAATATGAGTGGCTGGCACTTCATCTCTCCAAACTGTAATAGTCAGAGTCCAAATCGAGTGTCAGTCCATGTTCAAGTTGCTCTGGGTGTTGGACTCCACTGTTGGCTTCCTGGGCAGTCAAGCTGCCAGTGGCTGTGTGTCTAGGAGTGAACCCAATTCACTCCTCTTCACAAAGTGCTCCATGAGGCAGAAAGGAGACATGCATGTAACTCCCAGGAAAGTTCCAGAGACTTTGGTAAGCATTCGGCCCTCTTTTTCTCATATATTTTGTCACATTTTACTTTGACTTCAAATGCAATTGCTGTATTATTAGATTTTTTTTAAAGTGTCAGAAATGACACAGCACTTTCAGGATTTTGTTTGGGTGATAATTAATATCTCACATTTGAAGACCCAAGTCTGAAAGACAAGCATCTGTCAGCATTATAAATGGAATCAAAGGCAGACGCTAACGCAACTTTCCAGGGAAACAACAACAACAACAACAACAACAACAAAAATACACACACACACACACACACACACATAACAAATCTACTGTGGTACAATTTGAAATATGATCAGTCTTTGCTCCATTTCCCAACACAAAGCTCCTAAGTCCCCTGAGTGATCAGGGTGATAGAAGCATTTTTTTTTTTTTTTGCCATAATATGTGATTCTCATACAAAGTTGCTAAATCCCTCAGAAATTCCTGAGTGATAGCAGTGTCTTTGTTTCAAGTCCTTTGGATCATATTGAAGTTTATACGTACAGCTGACTTAACATGGTGCCCTTGGTAGACTCAGGATGGGTCAGTCACCAGAAAGTCCAAGTGGCTAGAGCATTAGAGGCTCAGAAGCTTTAGCATCATACACCAGCTTCCAGGAAAGAGGGCCACACTGGAGATTAAACTCTACACAAACCCTTGGACAATCAGATTTGATGAACATGCACCCAGAGAAAGCAGGGAAGCTTCATGCCTTCTTCATACCTAACCCTACCCATCTCTTCATCTGACTATTCATCTGAATCTTTTATAATATCCTTTATAATGAGTTCTGTGAGCCATCTTAACAAATTAATCAAACCCAAGGAAGAGGTTACAGGAACCCCAGGTTACAGCCAGTCAATCAGGAATGCTGGTGGTCCAGACTTGGCAATTGGTATCCGAAGTGGGCACAGTCTTGTGGGACTGAGCCTGTCACCTGTGGATCTCCAGATAGAGAGCATCAGAATTGAATGCCAGGACACCCACTTGTTGTCTGCTGGGTAATTGCTTGATGTGTGTGGGAAACTCCCACACACCTGGTCTTAGAAGCCTTCTGTGTTGCATTGAGCATGTAAGTAGAAAGGAAAATAACAGTTTGTTTTTCCCTTAACTCAAACAAAAAGCATTTTAAAAAGCAATAGTTCTAAATGTACCAAATAATTACAAATTTGACTTTCTTTTGTCAGACTTTGGCAACATTCAAAGTGCCGGTGAATGAGAGAAATAGACTAAGATAGAGTGAAGTTCAGCATAAACCTGAAACATAACAATACTTAAAGAAAATAAAAAATCAACTTCTTGAGTGACATTTTCTTTTTCATATTTTTTCTTATTTTATGCTTATGATAATGGAGTACATTAGTTACTGTTATGATTTAATAACCAAGGACATTGAGTTAAGTTTATCAATCTCAGGCACACATCTGGTGGGAGATAAAAGAACTCAGAATTCAAATCTATTTGACTCCAAAGGTTGTTCTCTTAAATAGCATGTTCTGCAAAATAACTACATATTCTTTCAGCTCAATTATCCTACAACCTTTGGCTGAAAATGTGAATGGTAATGTGAAAACAGGTCAAAGTCAAAAGTTGGTAGTACCTGTTAGGTTTTGGCATACTGCCAAATGTGCCTCATAGATGTCCTCATTGAATCCTGCAGCAACCAGTTTCCCAGAAGTGTACCAGAGGTCAAATGTAAGAGGTAGAGAGGTGGGGTTTGAACACAGATCAGTCAATCTGACCTTCCCAAGTAGATTTTTATACAGATGAAGTACATCAGAAAAGTGACACTCCTGCTGTTTCAATATGTTTTCTGTTGCTATAACTAAATGCACGACTGGGTAATTTATAAAGAATAAAATCTTCTTCAGCATAAGTTGTAGAGATTGGGGGTTAAAAGTTGAAAGTCTATATTTGGTGAGGTCCTTCTTGCTGACAGGGACTCTGCAAAGAGAGAAGAGGACAGGACATCATGAGGCAAGACAGAACAGGTATGCTAACTTGGTTCTCTCTTTTCTTATAAAGCAATTAATACCACCATGAAGACTCAGTCCTTGTGACCTTATCTAATCCTAATTAAATTCCAAAGGCTCCACCTCAAAATAGCATTAGCACATGATTTGGGGGATAGAGTTTTGGTGGGAATATTCAAATTATAGCACTAGATTTTGTGCCCGTGTTGTAAGTACAATCCTTGGGGACCTTGGAATCACAAAGTTCTTTTCTGCAGAATGCAGCAGCCCCTATTACTTTTGGGATCAAGGCATGAGTATAAATAGAGGCATACATGCCATATGACTAAATATTTAAATATAAACCAAGCAAACACCTGGTTACACAGGTGATGTTCTGTCTTCCTACCTCCGTGAAATATCTTTATGATGATCTGGAAGGTCAGGTTTTGATATCTAATTCTCCAACTTCTTGGCATTACAAGCCGCAGGGCCTGACAGCACAGGCCCACACTGGCCCTCTTCTTCCCATGGCATGAAGGATCTCAGTCTATCAGAGCGCTCTGTTAAGCATCACCCACCAGGGCCCTGCTCCTGAGAAGAGGGACCCAAAGAAGTTGGAGCAAACTTTGTAAACCATATTGAGGCATTTGGTCAGGAAATTGGGGAGCAGAAGAGAAGACTAAATCATGGTCTAGAAAGGTGAAATAAGGATGCTGGGTGGGCACATCTTGTTGTACCATTTTCTTACCAGAAGCTACAGTTGGAGGACAATCAGAGCAATATCCACCCATGTATAGGGCCTTTCCTGCTGAGACCTATGGACAGAAGGTACTACCACTTGTGATCTCAAAGCTAAATTCAAAGTATTCTTTGGACAGCCAATGTTATTTTATTTTATTTGCTTCCAGGGATTGAACCCAGGGATGTTTAACCACTGAGCCACATCCTCAGCTCTTTTTATTTTTTTTATTTTCAGATAGGGTCTCGCTGAGTGGCTTAGGGTCTCACTAAGTTGCTGAAGCTGGCTTTGAATAATGTTCCTTTTTAAAATAAACTCCAATGTTTTAACTTTGCCTAGTTTCCAAAACATTAAAATTTACCCAGTGCTTAAATCCTAGCAATGATTCTTTAATCCTTTTTTTTGTCTCTCTCTCTCCACAATTATCTTTCACTGCACACTGCTCCAAAGTCTCTTACCACCCTCCTCCCAATAATGGAAGACAATTCTCCCCCAAACCTTGGCTTCATTCCTTGCTTTCCTACCCCACTCCCCTCCTTCTTTCTTCTTTTCTTCCCTCTCACTTCTCTTTTTCTTCCTAGCTTTTTATTGTGGGACCCACTTAGCCTCCCTTAAGAAAAATCCCCTCTTCTTCCAGTTCAGGCTCTACTCACCTTCAGACTCCACATTATAGCTACTTCTAACCAAGGAAGAGAGGGCTATTTTGGAGTGGAGGGACATAAAGACAAGGCCAGGGGACAAAAGGCACATTCTCTGGTGTAGGATGTTGTGGGAGGTTGGGGCATAGAAAGTTGATAAGGAAAGAAAGAGCAACTTTTTTTTTTTTTTTGCAGGAACCTAAAAGAAATCCCAAAGTAAGCCTCAGGTAGGTTCAAAATAAATATATTTTCTTTTCTTTTTTTTTGGGGGGGGGGCGGGCAAAGGGTACACAGAAAACTTGTAGAATTGAAACTCATGGAAATCATTTTAAATGTATATGTTGACTTGCAGGAAAAGTATGTATTTTTACTGCTCTGTTGGATTTCTCACCCACTGTATGCTTTTGAATGTTTTATTTTTTTAAATGAGAACAAAAAAAATCATTCTTAAAAGGCAGATATACCTTTAACACTGCAGAACACATAGCTGGGGAATCCAAAGTAATATTACTAGCTATACAACATTGAGAGAAACATCTGTGTGTCTAAGTTCAAGTGATTAGGTGGTTTTTCTTTTGAATTTTGAACATTTTCCCAAATATAAAAATACCAAATTTTTATTGCATTGTTAGTTTACATAAGTTAATATTTTAAATAATAATAGCATTGTTCTTAAGATATGTGCTATCAGAGGTTGGTGTTTTAATAAGTGAGCTTGCTCTTCTACTGATATATTTTTTTCTTCCAGGAAACAATTCTGGAATTTGATTTTGAATGATATTAAGAAAATAAGGATTGATCAATATGCACATGATTGGTGGATAAAATTTTAAGAATATTTTAAATCCCATAAATAAGGAATCTCTGCCATGTTTTAAAGTCTTTAACCTGCATTCTGAGGGAAAGCTTGTTTATCTGTTGTAGGTTTCTTAGGAAACTGCTAGAAAGAGGATATCAGGTTTCTGTAAAATGAAGCCAAAGGCAATGTTTTTCAGTACTTTTAAGTACTAAGTACTTCGGCTTTATCAGGATAGTGTTGCTATTGTGGGTTGTTTGGTTAATTCTAGAGTCAGCGGTAATATATATTTGCATCAGCTATTTTGGGACTGCAATTTTGCAATAACTAGAACTTAAGACGTGAATGCGCAGTGGGTCACATATGAATCATCCTTATACTTCTTTCTAAGATAAGTTTCTGCAGTTTTGAATAGTTCCTCTGCCAAAAATGACACTCAGTGGGTAGTCAGTTTTGAGACCTTTTGTCCCACTACATGAAACGTGGTCCAAAAAAGGTTTAAAACATCACCCTATAATATTCAAGACTTGGCATCTTCATTGTTGTTTGGGAAGTCTTATAAATTCCAAGAGGTATCCACAATGCTTAGAGCTGTGCAGTAATTATCCCCTAAATTTGGTACTAATCATATCTTTTCAAATACTATATTTAATTCTAGGCTTTGCATCTAAAAGAAGACAGAAAACTTGGAGAGAGTTTAAAGGAAAGCAATAAAAATGAGTAAAGGTTTGGGCAACAAGTCTCATGAGGAAAGCTTAAAGAGGTTTTCCTTATTCCTGCTGTGGTAGAGACGAGCTTAAATTTGATGAAAGTTTTCAACCAAAGGGCAGCTACTGTCTTTGCTACATTGTAGAGAGAAATGAAGTTAAATATGAAATTCCCTGACAACGCAATGATTACCCAAAAGCCCCATAAACAAAACTTTTATAAAAGACCATTAGATATAGGGTAGATTTTGCCAGGTGTGGTGGTGCATGCCTATAATCCCAGCAGCTTGTGAGACTGAGGCAGGAGGATTGCAAGTTCAAAGCCAGCCTCAGCAATTTCGCAAGGCCCTAAGCAACTCAATGAGACTCTTTTTCTAAATAAAATATAAAAAAGGGCCAGGGATGTGGCTCAGTAGTTAAGCACCCCTGTTTTCAATCCCTGGTACAAAAAAAAATAAATAAATAAAAGGAAAGAAAGAAAGAAATAGGGTAGATTTAAAAAACAGATCTACCATATGATCCAACTCTCCCACTCCTGAGTATATATTTGAATCAAAATCAGCATACTGAAGAAATACCTATATGCCCATGTTTATTCACAATAGTTAAGATATGCAGTCAGCCTAGATGCCCATCAACAGATGAATGGATGAAGAATGTGTTGTACATGTGAACAATGGAGAATAATTCAGCCATAAAGAATAATGAATCTTGTCACTTCATCCAAATAGATGCAACTGGAGGACTTTATGTTACATGGTGAAATAAACCACGTATGTCCACTCTCCTATGTGAGAGTTCATGAAAAGATGACCTGAAGAGAAGAGTTATTACTAGAAATTGGAAAAGGTAGGGACAGAAAGGAGGGTGCATTAAGGGGGGCTGCATTTGATCAGTGCATGCCACACACATATATGGAAATATCATGCCAAACCCATTAATAGGTACTATTAATACTATTAATACAAGTTGGAAAAGCAAGCCAGAAAAACATAGGGTTGATTTTCAATTGTCAGGTAGACAAGAGGTTTGATTTACCTGTCAGTTAAAAAATATAGTCAATGTCTTCTTGAAATTTC
Source organism: Spermophilus citellus (assembly GCF_964194105.1). Taxonomy (NCBI): domain Eukaryota; kingdom Metazoa; phylum Chordata; class Mammalia; order Rodentia; family Sciuridae; genus Spermophilus; species Spermophilus citellus. Next base: position 79,990,620 of record NC_138187.1, on the reverse strand, counting down.
TTTTTTCTCATGATCTTAAAATAATTTCCATTTGTATAAGTGACTGGTTAATTCTGTGCTACAAATTTCAACCTCAAAGTACTGTTTAAGACCTCAGTTAAGCTCTGGGGACAGATGAGTAATAATTATGATAGTGATCTAGTAAAAGTGATTCAATAATGATAATGATAAAATTGATGAAGGTAAGAAAATGTCCATCCAGTTCTGTTCATGTTTAGACCAATTTATTTATTATTAGAAAATATCATGTCCCTAGTTGCAGCTTGGCTTCATTGATATTTCTATAAGACTTGGGGCAGAGTACAGCAGGTAAGGCAGGAGGGTTGCAAGTTCAAAACTAGACTCCGCAACTTAGTTAGGCCCTAAGCAACTCAGTGAGACCTTGTCTCTAGGTAAAATACTTTTTAAAAGGGTTGGGATGTGGCTTAGTGGTTAAGTGCCCCTGAGTTCAATCCCTGGTACCAAAAATAAAATAAAATAAAATAAAATAAAGACTTGGGGAAAATCATAGGGAATTATGCTTATTAAAAATTTTAATTAAGGGCCAGGGTTGTGGCTCAGTGGTAGAGTGCTTGCCTAGCACGTGTGAGGCACTGGGTTCGATCCTCAGCACCACATAAAAATAAATAAATATATTATGTCCATCTACAACTAAAAAATTTTTTTTAAATTTTTAATTATTGCTAGAGACAATATTTATGTCCCTCTTCTCCAAATTTGTATGTTGAAATTTTAACTGTAGAGTGATGGTACTGGGAGATGTGCCCTTGGGAAGTGATAGGGTAATCAGGGCAGAGTCACCAATTGGCTTTAGTGACTATGGGATAATAGGAGATTTGTTTGGTACTTCTCTCTGGTTCCTGCTGCAGAACCTAAAACCCTAAGAATTCCCTGAGTTGATAGGAGTATCTTTCCCTACTCAAGCTTAGATCCTAAATAGCCTCAGGATGGAACTGCTCTCAGAAAGACTAAATAGTTAAAGGATAAAAGGGCAGACACAGACACTAGTATGGAAGTATGTAAAAAAGTGGATGTGTAACCGATGTGAATTATGTATACGGGGTAAAAATGGGAGTTCATAATCTGCTTGAATCAAATGAATGAAATATGATATGTCAAGAGCTTTGTAATGTTTTGAACAACTAATAATAAAAAAATAATAAAAAAAGAAGGATAAAAGGGCCAGAATTTTCAACTTCAAGGCAACTTCCAGGAAGAGAGTGGGTGGAAGACCAGGGGAGGTTTACTTTTATAAATATACTCAGACAACGAGATCTGATGAGCTTCCAGGTTGCAGATGATGTGAAGGTGCTGGGGCGGTGGTGCACCCAGAGAGAGTATGCATGGAAGCTCAGCCTCCCTCCTTCTATACCTCCACTGTGCATTTCTTCATCTGACTCTTCATCTCTATCCTTTAAATACCCTCTGTAATAAACTAGGAAACAAAAGCAAAATATTACAATGAATTCTAAGCCATCCTAGCAAACTAATCCAACCTGAGGCAGAGTCATGGGATATTCCAATTTAGAGCCTGCCCATAGAAAGTACCAGAGGCCTGAACTTATGGTTGTCTTTTAAGTGGGCCCAGTCTTGTGACTGAACTCTTAACCTGTGTATCTGATAGATAGTGTCAGAATTTGATTGAATTGTAGGATACCCAGTTGGTATCCACTGGAGAATTACTTAGCCCAGAAGTGTGCCATCTTGAATATGAGATTAGGGAGAAAAATATGAGGTTTTTTTCGCCCTTTGTCTTTAAAAAGCTATTCTCCCTTTCCCATTTGACCATGTGAGGACACAGTAAAGAGATACCATCTATGAACCAAGAAGTTGGTCCTTGCCAGACATCAAATCTGTTGGTGCCTTGATCATGGACTTAGCAGCTTCTAAAAAACTTTAAGAAATAAACTTCTGGGCTGGGGATGTGGCTCAAGTGGTAGCACGCTTGCCTGGCATGCGTGCGGCCCGGGTTCGATCCTCAGCACCACATACAAACAAAGATGTTGTGTCCGCTGAAAACTAAAAAATAAATATTAAAAATTTCTCTCTCTCTCTCTCTCTCTCTCTCTCTCTCTCTCTCTAAGATAGAGTGAGAGGGGGAGAGAGAGGGGGGGGGGAGAGAGAGAGAGAGAGAGGGAGAGAGAGAATTTTAATTTTTATTATTTAGTTTTTTTTGGCGGACACAACATCTTTGTTGGTATGTGGTGCTGAGGATCGAACCCGGGCCGCACGCATGCCAGGTGAGCGTGCTACTGCTTGAGCCACATCCCCAGCCCCCCTCTCTCTCTCTCTCTAAATAATAAATAAATAAACTTCTATTGTTGATAAGCCACCCACTGTGCAGAATTTTGTTAAAATAGCCCAAATGGACTAAAACAATTATGAAGAATAGCAAGTCCAAAACACTATTATGGCAATTTTGCTAATGAAGAAAAAGTAATTACAATTAGAGTGTTATAGCTAATATGTTGCTTTAGAGTCCTTTTCTTGATATTTATTTTGAGCATGTGTGCTCTCAATGACTTTGTAGACTCACCAGGGTACAGATGATAAGCTGTGTAAACATGCCCACAAGTGTCCATGCACTGTGTGAGCAAAAGAAAAGAAGAACTATATATTCTGAACCTTTGCTTGGTATTGGGAAGGTTTCAAATGAGAGTCTGTAAATAGTATTCCCTGTCCTCACAAAACCAAAAAATATACTAAAGAAACATAAATTTTACTTGCTAGTAGAATTATACAATGTATTGAGTAAATTTTAACCAAACTTTTTATACACTAAGGATTCTAGGGAAGCAATAACAGCAACTAAAGAAAATTCAAGATTTCATTTTAAATACTACTATGACAGTAGCACAAGTATATTTGCCAAACTTGATTAAACCCAAGCCTAATAATGAAGATACAAGTAGAGAAATCCAAAATATGGAACAATGTTCAAAACTCTTTGGGGAAAATTGCATTTTTTTAGTTTTTCAATTGACCTCTATTTTATTTATTTATATGTGGTGCTGAGAATCAAACCTAGGACCTCACACATGCTAGGCAAATGCTCTACCACTGAGCCACAACACCTATATATATATTTTTAAGGCAGGGAAATTGTTCAAAATTAAGAACTTAAGATAAATAATAACCAAATGCAAGGTACAAATCTTGATTGGAACCTGGCTTAGGAAAATAAAATCCAGCCATAAGACTTTTTTTTTCAAACAATTGAAGAAACTCAATATAAATTATGTATCAGATGATATTATACAACTAATATTAATTTTCTTAAGCAGGATAATTGGATTGCAATTGGTTATATAAAGTTTAGCCTTAGTCTTTGAAAATTCTTTCTCCTTGTATCCTTTCCTTCGGTGTGTATACGAATGACTGGCCAGCTGAATTCTTTTAGGCAAAACACAGAATAAAGAATTTAATCAACAAAACAAGTGAGGAATATTCCAGATATGTGCATATACATTATAAATATGTGTGTGTGTGTATGCATGTATCTATGACTGTGTACATGGTAGATAAAGAAAATGTAAAATATTTAAAAGTGGTGAATTTGAGTAAAAAAATGTGTGTTCATTGTACTGTTCTTTAACTTTTTCACAGTTCTTCAAACTTTCAAAATGAAAATGGGGGGGCCCATAAAATTGTTTCAAAACAGTACCAGTTAACAAAACTCCAACAAATAATTGAGCATCTATACAGTATTTGAATTAACAATAAAAATAAATTTATTTTGTAGCCATATTTTCTTGTAGCCTGTCTTATTTTCGATTTAATAATTACCACTCAAGAAGTGTCTATTTTAAATATTCCAAAAGTTAGGAAATTAAGTGTTACAGAAATCGAATACAAAGAAATAATCACAAACTGAGAATACCTAAGCCTAAAATCTAAAATTGTAATGCTTCAAAATCTGAAACTTTTTGAGCACTAACATGTTGTCACAAGTGGAAAATTCCACATCTAACTTCATGTGATGGGTCGCAGTCAAAACACAGGCACACTAAAAATATTGTATAAATTTACCTTTAGGTGATGTGCATAGAAGATGTAGATGAAACGAAAATGAATTTCGTGTTTAGACTTGGGTCCCGTCTCTAAGCTATCTCATTATGTGTAATGCAAATTTTCCAAAATTCAGAAAGTGGGGGATGAAATCTGGAAAGCTTTTTGTCTCAAGAATTTCAGATAAGGAATACTCGGCCTGTACTATAGAAATTAAAATTTGTAGCCACGTGTCATAATTCCCAATCCTCTTTAATCCTGAGTTTTCAGAAATCCCACTTGCCTATATAATCACATATAATTGTAAAAAATGAGTAAAAGTTAGAGGCATCATTATAAAAATGCTTTGGGTTCCTCTTCTTTAAGGTCTCAGACCATAAGCTACAAGCTACAATTTCCTTACTTATTTTAATAGTGCATAAAACTTATTTAAGCAGATTGCTTTTTGAGTAGATCCTATTAATACAACATGTCATGATTTTAAAATACTTTTAATGTTCTGATTTTTATCAAGTGTAAATAAGTAATGAAACTGTACCAATTTTAATTCTACTTTGCCAACATTCATTTTTTTTCAAATCGATCCATCACAATCCTTCCCATATTCATTTTTGATTTGCCGGATTGGTTGCAACTTGTATATTTTATATTCAGATTAGAGAATCCTTCTGGAATGCTGCAAACTTGTTTTGCTTTGCTGATTAAATTCTTTGTTGGATGTTTTGCAAAAAAGAATTCAGCTGGATCTCAAAGGGATACACCCAGTAAATGCTTCAGACACAAGTTGAAGGAGCATTTTGTTTTTGCTGGGAGTTACATGAGTCACCAGATGACTTGTCAGGTCTTGAGAACCTGCTTGAGTAGAACAGGCTTGAGGTGTCAGAGCAACTGTGTCTGGCACGTTCTTTTCAAATAGAGTCAAGTACATGTTTTGTGGCTTTTTTTTCCTTGTGTTACAAGATTTCTTTGGAAACATTCATTATTAAAACGATATTCAAATTTTTGTGCCCTGTCCTATAGGAATTTGATGAATTGGGAGAGTTGGGACTGTTAAAATATTTCAGGGAGCATGCAATGCAAACTTGCAATATAAAACAAAACATCTACAATGGCATAGGAGTGGCCCTCTGATTTGTGAAGGGCTCTGAATAATCACAGGAAAGATACCTGGTAATTATGGTGAGTTTCTTCTGGGAATAAAAGCTACAAGTCTTGAGCCATGGATACATCTGAAGCCAATTATTTGTTATGTAATATGATGTAGATCAGATTGGGGCATAAAAATTTTGCATGGAACTATGTTCAGAAATTTCCACTGTGGGGCGCGTAAGCTTTGGTGTCCTGCTGAAAGGGTTCTGGGAATCGGCTCATTAGCCGAACATCACTTTTCCCCATGGATCGTTTGACTTTAATGGATCAAGAACAACTCAAAATGAATCGGTAAACACACTCTTCCAAATGGAATTTTCACTCCCTTGTCTCTGCTTCTATGGTTCTTTGTCCTCTATTATTATGGAACTGTGTAGGTTTTGTTAAAAGCTATATATGTGAGCCGGGCGCAGTGGTGCATGCCTGTATTCCCCACCGCCCAGTGGTGCGTGCCTATATTCCCCACTGCTCCAGAGGCTAAGGGTAGGAGGATCATAAGTGCAAAGCCAGCCTCAGCAATTTATCAAGGCCCTAGCAACTCAGCAAGACCCTGTCTCAAAATTAAAAATTTCAAAAAAGAAAGAAAAGAGGCTGGGGATTGGCGCAGTAGTCGATCGCCCCTGGGTTCAATCACTGGTGCCAAATAAATAAATAAATAAATGTTATATACCTGTCACTCCCCTATCAGGATCAAATGTTCATTGAAATAGGGTACAGTGTTTTATTTAATATTGTCTTCATTAGAGGCTTTTGTACACTACGTTGTAGATGGAAATGGCTCAATAAATATTGATTAGATTATTAGCTGATTGGATGGAGGAAGATATGAAAAAGTAATCAATGATTTTGATCATTGATTTCTGTCAGATCAGGCGGGGCAGGCAGCAACCAAAGGAGGCAGATTTAAAAGGGCCGCTGAACAGGCTTTATTGAGATGTCACTCCCTGGCGTAACTCATCAGACCCACAGAGGGGACAGGGGAAGGGTCTGAGGAGAAACCGCGTGGAAGCTTGACAGGACTGGACCTTTATGGGGCTTACAGCAGGAAGGGAAGGGCTTGGGACAGGAAAAGGTGTTTCTAGGGTCCCTTGCCCCCTTGGAGTTGGTCAGGGGAGTTGGCTGAACTACAGGACTGGCCAGGGGGTCCTGCTGATTGACAGGCCTTAGTCAGGAGATCTGGCTGATTGACAGGCATTTCCGCCAGCATCTGCTTTTGTTCTAAGTCGCCACCAAGTCACCACCACCGACCTAACAATTTCCTTGATAGCTGGAGAAAGATGGAGCAGATGAGTGCATGTTGGTGCCATCTAGAGCAGCTTCAATTTCATTTGGATTGCTTAGAAGCAAGTGAAAATGACCCTTCAATGCCCTTGAACCCTTCCCTTTCTTGTTTCCTTCACCTTTGAACTTTGCACTCTGTGGCAGCTACTGGCTACTAAATTTCCAAATGCTCCCAAGAGACTGGTCCGTAATCCAAGTGGGCCAGAAGTCTGTGGAAGGTACGGTTTTTAACTTCATATTTTTTAAATGGGTTATTTTCTGTTTAATCGTGATTTCTAAATGGTGCTTTGGGAAATTCTGGCTACATTTCGAAGAGAACAACAACCTCCAAAACACATTGCCCCAAATCTGTGTCCCCTGGTCCTGAGGGGTTTTCCCTGGTGTCAGGTTTGACCTCTCTGCCTTGTTTCCTTAGAGAGGTAAGGATGTTTCTTGAAAGAAGATGTAAAATACCAGAGAGCTTCTTCCTTCTCTTCACACCTATTCCTCTACATCTCCATGTGAATTTGCATTTCTGAGCCCCCAAAGAATCCCTGAGCACCATTATATGGGGACGATGACTGACAAGTAATTAGACAATTCATTAACACCTTCTAGTATAACTGAACATGTTCTAAAGTTTTTATGGTTTTTTTAATAATGCCTACCACTTGGACTAATTTCATGGAGTCACCGGCCAACATTTCAGCTAAAAAGAATGCATAAAGTTCCCACAGTGCCTCCAAATAAGTATTATAACTGTGTTTCTTTACCTAATTACTAGGACCATTCAGATCCTATAAAAAGATTCCACTTTAAAAACTTCTTCTGGCCTCAACCCAATTCAGGACTACTCTGAAGGGCCATCCTATGTTTGGAGAGCTTTCCCAGGTACTTAGTATCCCCATTTGTCTGGAGCCTGCCAGCCCTTCTATCCACAGGGTGTGTTCCTGAAGCCAGGCTTGTTACCTGACCAGACCAATCACATGATACAAAGTGGACCAATGAGATATTTTTTCTCCTGGGAATTTGGAAGAGAATTTGAGAATGTTAGTCTTTACCTAATAACCTGCAAGTGTGCAGGGGCCCATTCTTTTGCGTAGACTTGAGAAGGAGTGACATAAAATGCCCAGGATGACAAGAATGAAGCAGACGTTCAGAAAGAAGCCAAGAAGAGTGGTGAGCCAGTGACATAATTTGTTAGGCTCAGTGAAAAATGAAAGGCAGGGCCTGGGCAGTGGCTCAGGCCTGTAATCTCAATGGCTCAGGAGGCTGAGGTAGGAGGATCACAAGTTCAAAGCCAGCCTCAGCACCTTAGCGAGGTCCTAATCAACTCAGCAATACCCTGTCTGTAAATAAAATTTAAAAAAAAATTTTTAAATGGGGAGCTGGGGATATGGCTCAGTGGACAAGCTGCCTTGGGTATAAAAAGAAAGAAAAAGAAAAGGCAAGGCTCCAAGTTTGAGAGAATAGGAAAAAATTACCTATGAGGAACTGAACTATAAAACACCTCTTTCTGGCAACTTGTGTTTTATTTCTATTTGATGCCATTCTAAATTCTTTAAAAATTTAAAATTTAAATTATTAGCATGAACTTTACAGTTTATTTATTTATTTATTTATTTATTTTGCAGTGTCAGACTTCTTTCTTTTGGGGGAAGAAGGCTTAAATTGCTTTATTGATTCATAGTGAATTAAAGATATCTTCCTTTGCATTTTATAACCCATTATCATTTCTTTGTTGTTTTCAGCTCTAAAAAAAGTCATAAAGTAATAATTATCAGGTAAGATATTGCTTTAAAAGTTTCTCATTTAATACTGCTCTGTGTTTTCTAGATATTTTACAATAAGTGATCATTATGCATCTGATTTGATTTTTTAAAAAATAGAAACTGCAGCAGTCTGGCTGGGCACAAAATCATGAGCCACCACACACCTTGTAGATTCAAACAGCAACTCTTTATTCTCGAACTCACACCAGCACTCTACACACAGGTTCTGGGCAAAATCCACGCTCTCCACCAGGCTCTGAATCCCAAATACTCTCTGAATCCCGCGAGAACTCAACGGAACTCAAGGAGTGGTGCGCCTGAGGCAGCAGGATATGCCCTATTCCCAGCAGGGTACACCTTAAACCTGGAACCGCCCTAAACCCAAGGAGCGGGATACTCCCTAATCCCAGCAGGATACACCCTAAACCCGGATCCACCCTGGTCCTTGAGCAGGGTCACCTTACTCAAGCATACATATGCAATGTCACTGCAAATGACCTGGGTCCAAAGGCAAGCCCATTTCCACAATGGAGAGTCCTTCCTCTAAGCAACATGGAGTAGGCTGACAAAGAAATTGCCATGCATCATTCCTACTTGGCAATGGCTCTCAGCAAGAAACAATATTTTATTTGTTTTTTTCATTGAGAAAACAATAGCAGAAAAGCCCTTCCTCAGGTCTCTTGCTTTGTAGTTATCTAAACTGCCTGTTTTTCTCTTCCTTTTTTAAAATTAAGATAATTCATATACCAGAACACAATGCCATTGTTGAATGAAACCACATAAACATTATCTTGTATGTAGAATCGTTGAGATGACACAGTTCATAATTTGTAGCTCATACATGATTACATGTTTTGTTCCTACCAGAACAGTGTAAATGCTGAGGCATAAAACTAACCCAAACATTTTATTTAAGTTTGTGATATATGCACCTTCTGTCAATGCTCTGCCTTTAGCTCACTGATTAGTAAGGAAGGACTGAAAGGAGAAGGAGCCGTCGGCTGCCCTATCTTTCCCTTTCTTTTTTGGCTCTCATTTTCTGTGCAAATTTTTGGCTAATATGGGCCAGCGCTGTGAATATAAAAATGTGTGCTGGAGGTTTTTTTGGTCATTCGTGGTTCTTAGAATGCAGTAGGGGAAGTAAAACTTCTCTTCCCCTTTCTGGCAACTGGCTGGGCCTAACAACTAAAGTGACAGGAGACAGATTAACAGGAGAAACGCATACAAATTTAATTTAGTAGATTTTATGTGCACATGAGAGAGCCCTCAGAGGCACTTAAAAGCTTGGTTGTACAGTAGTGAACTGCAAAAAATGGGAAGGAGGAAGGGCTTGGATCAGGGCAATTAATTACTGAAAAGTGACTGGGAGGTTTGGGGTTAGTTCAGATTTCTCTGGGCCTCAGGTCCCCACCTCTGCTCATGACAGTGCTTCCTGGCACTGGAGGGCACCTGTCATACCAGAAGGCACCTGTCAGAAAGAAAAAGCACTGTCAGCATCTTTTCTTGCATCTGCTTTTAACTCAAAATAATCAATGTGTTAAAGCAGTTGTATTTGGTGGTAACATCGTCTGGACATGGTCAATGTTGTGGCCTCTGTCTGTGTTGGAGTCAAGTCCAGACTGTAGGAAAGTGTGGCCTCTTGAGGTTGTCAGTTCCTCTGCCTACAAAGCCTTAGACATAACGTGCTTAGAGTCACTGTACCCAGCACCTCTGCCTACTCAGCCCTAGATATAACGTGCTTTGAGTCACTGTGATGGCACAAGGTTTAGTTCACCCCACCAAGTCAATGAGTCAAGAGGCAGTGTGACCGGGAGAGAAAGAATGAGCGAGCTTCATTGGCCACAAGCCTGTGTGTTGGAAGGCTGGCTATTGCCTTTCAATCCATCTTATGCTCCCATATTTACATGATTTCTCAAGGCAAGGTATGTGGGCCCCAGACAGCGGGGTACCTCAGTTCTCCGGTGTTTCAAAAAGCAGCCTCTTCTGGACCGTGGGCTGTGGACATCTTATCTCCTTCCCATGGGTCAGTGAGAGCTGCTGTCTAGTAACTTAAGGAAGAGCTCAATGCTCAAGGTTTCTGTGTTGACCAGAGTGGCTTGTGTTGGTTGTTGTGGTCAGCGTTTCTGGTAGGCACCTTTCCAGGTGTGACCTTCTCCCCAAACTGAAGACCATAAAGGAATTGGAAGGGAGTGCATTTCTGGATAACTTCAGCTTGCATTAAATCTGAAGGACATATTACCCTATGTGCATATATGATCACCCAACTAGTGTGACTCCACATCAGGTACAACTAGAAGAATGAGAAGTTATACTCCATTTATGCATAAAGGGTCAAAATGCATTCTATTATCATGTATAACTAATTAGAACAAATAAAAATAGGAAAAAAAATCTATAGGACACAAGGCAGGCAGAAGCAGAGAGAAATTTCTGACAACTGCATCTTGAAGGGCGGTCTTATTTATGCTTTCAGCTCCCATGGAGATTTGGGAAAATCTTGCCTTTCTGGGGTACCATAAACAGCACATGAGAATGGGGTGTGGACAGAAACCCACAGTGGACATGCATGAAGTATATACCCCCTACTTCACACATGTGTCCTGGAAACCTGTCATGGGAGAAGACACCTCCAAAGAAGAGTTCAGGGGGTTCTCAGAGTGAAGGAGGAACTTGATTCAGGACCAGCAGGACTCTTGGTATACATGACAGAAAAGAATTTCAGGATGCTCCTGTCAAAGGCAGAAACAGTTACTTAGGAATTTCCACAGCAGTTTTCTTGTGCCTGTGCATGGGTGGAGCCTAGGGGCCTGTGCTTAGTAGTTGCAATTGTTCCAGGGTGCTTTCTGCATTTTAATGGCTCAAGGGCATTTCCTTTGAGTAGGTCTCCTTCCTCCCTCCCTCCCTATCTCCCTCTCTCTCCATCTCAATTCCTTTTCTCAGGCCTATCACATTTCACTTCCAAAACATAATTCCAGGAACAGGGTGGGGACAGGGAAAGAGATATGATAGCTACTGAACCCTAGTGCCAAGGCCTTGCCTGGAGGCTGGCACACACATTTTTTCCCATCAGTCAAGGTTAGGCTCAAGGCTGAGTGATCTGGGTTTCTCACGTTCACTCAAGTGTCTTAATGAAGTTAATGCTCACTCATGGTGGCCTTGGTGTTCCTGCTTTGAAGAGTCTGAATACTGTCTGCAAGAGTGGAAAGCAGGAAGACGCTTCTGATGCCTTCTTGCGGCCCCTGTCTCCACTGTCTTCTCCACCAGGGGCTGTGAATGTAGGAGCACAATCTACAGTAGGCCAGGGGCATCTAGTTTAAGTGCAGAGACAAAAATGGATGTTCTCTGTACTATTCCATTTACTCCTCTTTTGGAAGGTGTCTGCACATTTTACATCCTACTTTCAAGAATTATAAAATCTAAGCACTGGAGCTCTATTGCCAACTGTCGATTTGACTCCCACTTCCACTATTTGCTTACACATTGACAGGCCTCATTTTCTCATCTGTAAAATGGGAACACTAATAATCTTTCCCACCTAGGGTTGTGGTGAGGATTTAACAAGTCATTATATAAAGAGAGCTTCGAATCTCGCGTGATAATATTACTTCTGTAGACGTTTGTTGTTTTTACTTTACCCTCAAATATAAAGATCTTTATTCCTATTATAGCAAAAATCAAACACATGCTAAGTAAAAGATTTTCACTTGAAAACATTGCCAAGAAAAAAAAATTACTCACAATTCCAGAGATGATAATTGCTAAGTTTTGATATAAATCTTTTCATTATTTTTTCTTTCTTATGCATGCATATATTCTTTTTCTTTTTTCCCAAATTGGGATTAAATATACATAAATCTTTGAAGTCTCATTTAATTTAACTATATGCTTACTATATGAATATTTTTGCATTGTTACAAAATCATTTTAACATCTGTATTTTATTTCCTGGAATAGATGTACAATAATTTATTAAAGAAATTTCATTTTGAAAACATGTTTTTTTAATACTGTAGACAATACTGATATAAACATTCAATTTGGTACGAATACCTACAGAATGTTTCGTGTATATGCGGGTGTGTGTGTGTGTGTGTGTGTGCATGTGTGTATTTTATGATGTTTAATCTTTCTATCTCTTAGATATATTTGAGAGCACAAAATATGGCAATTTAAAGAGTTAGGCTGGATTATTTTTCCCTAAATGTTTCAGTTGACATTTGCCTTTAATAAACCTATATCACTTATCTGCCCATGATTTGTCCTTGAACATTTGCTCCCTTTATTGATTTGTTACCTCTCTATGTAGTGAACTTACTATATGCACAAACTTCAGAGCTCATGTTATGAAGGGAAAGCAACAAATGAGAGACGATTAAGCGAGCAATGAAAGATGGAGATCAGGAAGAGACACACATGAGAGTTTATTTGGCAGAGCTGACAAATAAAGGCCATCTCTGTATAGGAGAGAGAGAGGCAAAACAGTCTTGAGTTCTGGGACTTTTATTGGGGAGGCTCAGAGCTGAGCAGGTCCTAATGCAGGCGTGAAGGGTTGGATTGGTATGAGGGAGTGGTGAGCCTTTCTCAGGAAGGCCCTTGGGCTGGAAAGCAAAACTTTTCCCTTAAAATGGTAGCTGTCGCTTAAGATGGCCATCCATCTGGAAATCCATATGCATCAAAATGAAACTGAATCCCTTTCTCTCGCCATGCACAAAAGTTAACTCAAAATGGATCAAGGAGCTTGATATCAAATCAGAGACACGGCGTCTGATAGAAGAAAAAGTTGGCTATGATCTACATACTGTGGGGTCGGGCTCCAAATTCCTTAATAGGACACCCATAGCACAAGAGTTAATAACTAGAATCCACAAATGGAACTTACTCAAACTAAAAAGTTTTTTTCTCAGCAAAAGAAACAATAAGAGAGGTAAATAGGGAGCCTACATCCTGGGAACAAATCTTTACTCCTCACACTTCAGATAGAGCCCTAATATCCAGAGTATACAAAGAACTCAAAAAATTAGACAATAAGATAACAAATAACCCAATCAACAAATGGGCCAAGGACCTGAACAGACACTTCTCAGAGGAGGACATACAATCAATCAACAAGTACATGAAAAAATGCTCACCATCTCTAGCAGTCAGGGAAATGCAAATCAAAACCACCCTAAGATACCATCTCACTCCAGTAAGATTGGCAGCCATTAGGAAGTCAAACAACAACAAGTGCTGGCGAGGATGTGGGGAAAAGGGTACACTTGTTCATTGTTGGTGGGACTGCAAATTGGTGCAGCCAATTTGGAAAGCAGTATGGAGATTTCTTGGAAAGTTGGGAATGGAACCACCATTTGACCCAGCTATTCCCCTTCTTGGTCTATTCCCTAAAGACCTAAAAAGAGCATGCTACAGGGACACTGCTACAACGATGTTCATAGCAGCACAATTCACAATAGCAAGACTGTGGAACCAACCTAGATGTCCTTCAATAGATGAATGGATAAAAAAATGTGGCATTTATACCCAATGGAGTATTACTCTGCATTAAAAAATGACAAAATCATAGAATTTGGAGGGAAATGGATGGCATTAGAGCAGATTATGCTAAGTGAAGCCAGCCAATCCCTAAAAAACAAATGCCAAATGTCTTCTTTGGTATAAGGAGAGTAACTAAGAACAGAGTAGGGATGAAGAGCATGAAAAGAAGATTAACATTAAAGAGGGATGAGAGGTGGGAGGGAAATCGAGAGAGAAGGGAAATTGCATGGAAATGGAAGGAGACCCTCATTGTTATACAAAATTACATACAAGAGGAAGTGAGGGGAAAGGGAAAAATAATACAAGGGGGAGAAATGAATTACAGTAGATGGGGTAGAGAGAGAAGATGGGAGGGGAGGGGAGGGGGGATAGTAGAGGATAGGAAAGGCAGCAGAATACAACAGACACTAGTATGGCAATATGTAAATCAATGGAAGTGTAACTGATGTGATTTTGCAATCTGTATACGGGGTAAAAATGGGAGTTCATAACCCACTTGAATCAAAGTGTGAAATATGATATGTCAAGAACTATGTAATGTTTTGAACAACCAACAATAAAAAAATAAAAAATAAGAAAAAAAAAGATGGCCATCCGTATGCTAAGCAAGGACCTTATATGGTGTCCTTGCTCTTCCAAATCAATTACCAAACTATTAAAGTTTTTTAACAAAAGAATTGAAGCTCTATATTATTTTCTATGGCCCTCCTTAAATGCTCTCCTGAACAAACTTGGCTCTAGTGGAATCCTTCAACAATAAGTCATTAAAGCTGTAGGGATCTGTAAGATCTTATCAAAAGCTACATACCAGAGGCCCCAGGGCTTCAAACAACAGATAAATTATCTCTATCTTTTGTTCACATTTAATTTTACCATCTCAAAGCCCTGCTTTAAATTAGTAAAAGCTGATTTCCACTTATCTTCCCTTCAAGAGGTCAAATGCCTCTTTTCCCTTTCAGAAATCTGCGAGGAATCTCTGTGTAGGTGCTTGTGTGTAAGTGGTCTGTGATGGGAGGGGGATGTGTATGTGTGTATATTTGATCTAACAAATTGGGCAAAACATTTGTATTGCTTAAATAATTATAAATCCCTACTTTAAAATTCCTCTTATTAAAAAATAAGAGGAAGGAAAGCCAGCTTCAGCAATTTAGCGAAGCTCTAAACAACTCGGGAGATGCTGTCTCTAATAAAATACAAAATAGGGCTGGGGATGTAGCTCAGTGGTCAAGTGCCCCTGAGTTCAATCCCCAGCACCACCACCCCCAAATAAATAAATAAGAGGAAGGGTGCTGGCCTGTAATCCCAGCGGCTCAGGAGGCTGAGACAGGAGGATTGCAAGTTCAAAGCCAGCCTCAGCATCATCGAGGCACTGAGCAACTCAGTGAGACCCTGTCTCTAAATAAAATACAAAACAGGGCTGGGGATGTGGCTCTGTGGCCGAGGGTCCCTGAGTTCAATCCCCGGTACCCATTTCCCACCCCTCCCCCAATAAAAGAGGGAGAGAGGGAGCTTGTCATATGCACTGGTCACTGGCCCCAGACTAATCAGGTAGACAAGTTCCTCTTGGGTGTTTGTACTTCTGGGGAGCCCAGGCTAGCCCTGTCCCCTGGGTCTGAAGTTGCTGATAAACTAACTCACAAAGCTCTGAGTGAGTCAATATTGTCCCTGTCAGGAGGATGCTTTGGGAGGCATGACTTCACACAGACAATGAATTGCTGATATTGGGATTTTGACCATCTGCCAGAATGAGATATTTACATGTTTCACATTAGTCATCTCTTTAATAAGCATTTATTGATTATCCTGCATGACTGGACACAGTGCTGGCTGTTAGGCATACCCAGAAGCCCTCGCTTTCAAGGAGTTTATGATTTAGTAACCCAAAACCAGGTAACCATCAAACATTCTGATGGAATAAGAGCAGGTAACAGGTTCCACGATATGGGATGTCCAGAGAGGAGGAGCACAAGAATGGAAATAAAAAGGATACTTGCAGAGTCCACGCAAAGTCCAAGGACCACAACGCCACACGCTGGAACATCACCCAAGAGATTTATTGTCGGTAACGGGAGGCATAGGGGCAAGGGTGTCCCTCCAAGGACAGCAGCATCCTGTCAGCACTCACAGAGCAGCTTTATAGCCTGCCAGAGGAGTCTCATAAGCTGCTTGGAAGTTTAGGCTGGGGTGGGGTTGATCTTTTTTTTTCAGCAGGCTCAAATTCTTCGGGAAGTTTTGCCTCAGAATCCAAACTTTGGAACCTCTAGATAAAATGGCTCCCAACCTAAAATGGTGAATCTGATGCCAATATTGATCTGATGCTAATAGAAACTGCAGTTGTTCGTCCACAATTTATACCATTTCCTCTTGTGCTGTGGGCTGAAGGTGATTGGCCTGATCCCAGGTGCAAGGTGGGCTCCCAGGAAGCCTAACTTGACTCGGGACACAGAGCAGCCCCCAGGCCACTGGTCTTGGTTCTTTGACAGAGAAGAAGAGGATTTCTGAGAATTTAGGGAAATGAAATGTTCTTCCTTCTGTTGCTAAAAGCTCAGTCCTTGTCCCTGATGCCAATCGAGTAACAAGAACTGCCGCAGTCTGGCTGGGCACAAATCACGAACCACTCAAGCAGGAACAAACTTTATTTCTGAACTCCACCAGCACACTCCACACACGCTCCCCAGGAACTCTCCTGAACGACGCACAGGGCTCTTTCAGGAACCACCAACCGGAAATCCCTCCTCCGGCACTTCCCCAACCAATTCGAACTCTTCAGGAATCCCCTCGAGAACTCAAAAGTCATCATCTTAATGGCTCGCTGGCGTCACCTCTCAACCACTACTTCTGGCAAAAATGCCATGCGTCATCCCGACTTGGCTGTGGCCCTCAACAAAGGACATGGTTTTAAGAAAAAGGAAAAAGAGGGTTTATTGTTTTACTAGCAGAGGAGAAACACAGGGGACTCCTGTCCCAAAGGCTGTGATTCTGCCCATCCTCAGGAACAGGAGGCTTCTAAAGAAGTGACTCAAAGGCTATATTCCATGTGTTCTTTGTGGGACTGTCATTTACTTGTTAATTTGGGAGACAGTCATTTCTGAGGTCTTCTGGTGCCATCCCCAAAGTTTGGATGACTTCATTCCTATGATGGGTGTGTACTCAGGAACTGATAGCTCTGTCTAGGATGGGGAAGAAAGGTAATCCTATTTCCCTTGGGATTAGGGAGAGGGAGAGATTAGGGAGGAGCAGGGAGAGAGGAAGAGAAAGAAGTATGTTCATTTTAAAAATAAGTTCCAGTGGCAGAACAGCAAGGGCTATACTCAAAGCATAAAGTTATGCATCCATTTTTATTTAAGTGAAATATAATTCAGAGCTGGAAAAGTAGCTCAGCAGCAGGATTGTAAGGTCCTGTGCTCCATCTTCAGCACACAAACTACAAACTGCACACACACACGTGTGTATACATATGTGTTTGTGTCTGCACATATGTGTGTGTATATACACTTAGCCTCTACTGGAAATTTCATGTATATGGTATTATACAGGGTACAGGGTTTTCCCATGGCTGGCTTCTTCTGGTTGGCATAACACGTCTAAGCTTCTCCTTTTTGCAGGATATTTCTTTTTTGTTTTTATTAATTTTTTAATTTATATATGACAGTAGAATGCATTACAATTCATATTATACATACTGAGCACAATTTTTCATATCTCTGGTTGTATACAAAGTATATTCACACCATTCATATCTTCATACATGTACTTAGGGTAATGATGTCCACTCCACCATCATTTCTAACCGACGTCCCCTCCTTACCCTCCCATCCTTCTGCCCTATCTAGAGTTTGTCTATTCCTCCCATGCTCCCCCTCCCTACCCCACTATGAATCAGCCTCCTTATATCAGAGAAAATGTTTGGCATTTGTGTTTTGGGGATGGACTAACTTCACGTAGCATTATCTTCTCTAACTCCATCTATTTACCTGCAAATTGATTTTATTCTCTTTTATTGCTGAGTAATATTCCATTGTGTATATATGCCACATTTTTTTTAATCTATGCATCTACTGAAGGGCATCTAGGTTGGCTCCACAGCTTAGCTATTGTGAATTGTGCTGCTATAAACATTGATGTGGCTATGTCCCTGTAGTATGCTGTTTTTAAGTCCTTTGGGTATAGACCAAGGAGAGGGATAGCTGAGTCAAATAGTGGTTCCATTCCCAATTTTCCAAGAAATCTTCAAATGTTTTCCATATTGGCTGTAACAATTTGCAGTCCCACCAGCAGTGTAATTGCAGGATATTTCGATATGTCGTTCCTTGATTTGGTGGAATAAAACTCCATTCTATAGAAAGACCACATGCTGTTTATCCAGTCATTAGTCAATGGATATTTGGGTTGTTTTCATTTTGGGGCTATAATGAATGATGCTGCTATGAACATTTATGTATAAACTTTTGTGGGTACATATCTTTTCAATTCTCTCGAGTATAAACTTATGAGAATTGCTGGGTTATTTGACAAATCTGTATTTAACTATTTGAGGAAGTGCAGCCTGGTTTCCTAAAGTGACTGTACCATTTTTTCATCCCCACCAGCAATATGCAGGTTGAATAATTTCCCCAGATCCACAACCAGCTCTTGTCACTGCCTGTCTTTTGAGTATGGCTACCTTCCTGTTTGAGAAGTGGCATCTCATATGGTGTTAGTTGACATTTCCCAAATGGTTTATGATGATGAACATCTCTTTATGTGCTTATAGCCTGTGTGTACATCTTCTTTGGAGAAATGTCTATTCCAATCCCTTTACTTTTTCATTTTTAAATTGGGCTACTTGTCTTTCAATTCTTGAATGGTAATAGTTCCCTCATATATTCTGGATACCAGACTTTGATCAGCTATGTGATTTGCAAATATTGTCCCCCCACCACCACTCTGCAGTTTCAGGTCTATGGTCTTTCTTGCTGCACTCAGAACAAAATACCCCAAGGTCAACTCAGCCTTGGCTGGTTGACTGCTTTGAACTGAAGGACCGTAGAAGGTCCTCAGAAGCAATGTATCTCTGACCTTCTCCTGCCCTCCTTTTCAACCCAAGGCTGGTCATACAGATTAGAATTCTCCCTAAAGCAAGCCATAAAAACCTAGGAAAGTCACTGTTGACCTCTGCCTTCCACCTCCTTCAAAGTCCTGTGTGACAGGTATCCTGCTCCATACCCTAGGGAAAGGAATGTCTTACAGGGACACAGAAAGGAATCTGAACAAACAGGCCTTGCGGAGTCCCTGCCCCCTGGTCAGCCTGTTACCATTACATCATACCCCTTCTTGTCCAATCATGTTTCTCCATCTCTATCCACTAGACTGACATAAAAATACACTTTTCTTTGAGTCTGGGTCTTCATTTCTGTAAGCTCCATGTCACATAAGACTTAGTTGAACAATTTTATGAAACTTTTTCTCTTGTTAATCTTTTTTGTTCTAGGCCACTAGCCATGACCCTTGTGATAGGTGAGGAAAGGGCATTTTAATCATTTTCTCCCCTACATTCTTTTTTTTTATATTTTATTTTTTATTTTTTGGTATCTGGGTTTGAACTCAGGGGCCCTTGAGCACTGAGCCACATCCTCTTCCTTGTTATGTATTTTATTTAGAGACAAGGTCTGAGTTGTTTAGCTGTGGCTGAGGGTGGCTTTGAACTCTCAATCTTCCTGCCTCAGCCTTTGAGAGCACTTTTGGAAATGACTCCCCTTTCTCTCTGGATGTGCTGATATAACTGAGGCTTAGGAATGACACAGGAGGGTTGCAGAGACATGGAATTGGTACCACTGGGTTGAGCCAGTCTTAGGGAGAACTTTTCATCTCATGGATCCCCAGGTTCATGGGCCAGGTTCCTATTTATTTACTGTTCAATTATGATGTTCATTTTCCTCTTGCTGGAGGTATCCTGAATAATAAAAGTACCAAATGAAGCCTGAGGAAGTGGAAGTCTTGACCCTTTCCTCTCTCCAAACCCAACCATACAGTTCTAGAACTAATCTTCAACAACAGCAATACTTTGGACTTGATCCTACATTATGAGAGTCACGATTTGTATCAACTCAGCAATGGGGAGGCAGATAGAAGATGATCTGTCAGAGGTGGTTGTTCATAGAAGTTACAGCTGTACTGCTAATTAAATGTTAGTTTCACCAACTATTATTTCTGCATCCTTTTTTTTTTTTTTTCTGTGACAGAATCTCTATGTGCATGATCTTTGGGCAGATCAATAGGGCAAAGACTGAATAGATAGTGACCTCCCCAGTCAGGAAATCATTCTGACTAAATAGGTTTCTTAATCAAACATGGCATCCTGTAAAAACTCCACTTCCTCTTCTTTGACACAAAGGAGATATTTAGCTGTTTTGTTTTTAGAAACCTTCAGGTGTATCAGTTACCCAGGTGTCCTGAATGTGGCTTGGCTGGTTTGTGTGACATTACTGAATGAATTATGAAAGAATGAACGACGTGGACAGAAGTGATTGTTATAAAGAGATCCCAAGTACCCATGGGTGAATTTCATTCTCGTTTAGAAATGCTAGTGATAGTAGAGGCCACCCAACACCTACTTCATTTTTTTTTCCTTAAAAGAGAACTCTTTTGCTTCAGGAATCAAGATACCTCATCCTTCTCACCAACAGTGGCTCTCTCCCAGCCCGTTTTTCCTCACAAGGATTTAATAAAAAAGGCTACATATCACATTCTCAAGACTTTCCTTTTAGATGATATTGAGCCACATTGTCTAAGGGCTTAGTTACACCTGGGCGTCAGTGGAAAATCCCAGGGAAGTGTGTGGATCCTTCACAGATGGTGTTGCTTGGTGGATGTGACCTAAACACACACACACACACACACACACACACACACACACACACGACCCAAGTCCATTCCCTCTGCAAAGGCCTGGGTAGCAAGCCTAGATCTGGGACACGTGGAAGTATTCATTTCCTGGTTGACTTATTTATGAATGAATCCAAGGTCATTCAGATGGTGATGGTGGGTGCTCTGGGCAGTGCTGCTCCCAGCCATTTTGCTGAGTTAACAACACATCTGAGACCAGGAGCTTCCTGAGGACCGCATGACAGGGACACCCCAGCAAACCAGCCAAAGATGGAGCAGAGGCAGGACCATGGCTTCAGCACCAACTGACCTTGATTGCCATGAGTTTGGAGTGACCATCACTCTGTCCTGGGGCATGACCTCCCAGGGCTTTGGGCTGTCTCTCGAGGCCTGGGCTTGTAAGAAGTTTAATAAGCACTGGCTGTGGAATTTTATCTGCTCAGATCCTTTTAATGAAACCATGAATCAGGGGCTGGGGATGTGGCTCAAGCGGTAGCGCGCTCGCCTGGCATGCGTGCAGCCCGGGTTCGATCCTCAGCACCACATACAAAGATGTTGTGTCCGCCAATAACTGAAAAAATAAATATTAAAAAAATTCTCTCTCTCTCTCCCTCTCTCTTTTAAAAAAAAAAGAAACCATGAATCAATAGGAAACCATTTATTATATAATCTACATACCTTCTGTTAGACTTCATACTCAGCTGTTAGAAATGCCTTTTCCAGAGAGTTCTCCCCTGACCACACTGGCAGAAACAGCCACAACTGGCCGGCATTCTCCGTCTCCCTTCCTGCTTTCTTCTTATGCCACTTGTCACCACCCGACATATTATATATATATTTTGTTGTTTTGTGGTTTGCAATACTGGGGAATAAACCCAGGAGTGATCTGCCACTGAGCTACATCTTCAGCCCTTTTAATTTTTTATCTTGTAACAGGGTCTTGTTAAGTTATTGAGGTTGCCCTTGAACTTGTGATCCTCCTGCCTCCATCCTTCCGAGGAGCTAGGTTTATAGGCATATGCCACCAGGCCCAATTTATATTTATTTCTGGTTTATCTCAGGTGTAGACATACACACCCACCACAAATATATGTTTCAAGAGTGAAGGGGATTATTTCATCCATTCCTTATTCTAAATGTCCAGAAAATACCTTGCAAATAGTACATGAGCAATAAAATTTTTATAAAATTAATAATTCCACAAATCTGCACTTTTATTTCTGGATTTGCCCATTTAAAATAGTGTGCATACAGGTTAAGAGTATGGGTTTTCTCATCGTTATACAGAATACATGTATGATGTTGTGATGAGAAAAAGAAAAAAAAGTGTGTCACATTAGATTGGATAGAGAGAAATGATGGGAGGGGAGGGGAGGAGTAGGGGGGATAGGAAGGGCAGCAGAATAGAATAGACCTTATGATTACTATATGCATATAGGTGACTCTGTGACCAGTGTGATTCTGCAATCTGTACAACCAGAAAAATGAGAAATTCTATCCCAATGATTCAAATGTACGAATTGCCAAGATCATTGTAATGTCATGTGTAGCTAATAAAAAAAATTAAATAAAAAATAAATAAATGAATAAATAAATAAAATTGACTGCTATGAAAAAATAAAAGAGTATGGGTTCTGACTACAGATTGGTTGGATCCCAGTTCTTCAAGCTGTGTCCCCTTGGGAAGCCTTATAACTTCTCTGTGATTAGTGTAATAAGAAAAAAAATTTTTTAATCTCTTAATGTTACTAAGAATATTGACTAAAATATTCCACATAAAGCACTGGAAACAAAAACCTGGAACATGTGTAGCACATAAGTGCAGGGCCTATAAAATCTCATGTGTTCAATAAATGTGAAGAGTTATCACTCATTCATTCAACAAATATTTATTGTTTACTTTTGACCAGGTGCTATGCTAGATGCTGGGAACACAAGGTGAATAGAAAACGAAAGAGATCCTGTTCTAACAGGGCTTGTAACATAGTGGGAGAGAGAGTTCCCAGTCCAAATGGTTGCTTGTTAGGTGGAAGCCTTATCTCCCAATGTGGCCGTATTTGAAGAAAGGGTTTTTAGGGAGGTAATTATGGTTTAATGAGATGAGGTGGAGAACAGGACTCTTATAAGAGGAAGATATCCCGAGATGTGTGTGTGCATGTGTGTGTGTGTGTGGCCATGTGAAGACACGTTGAGAAGGGCAGACATCTCCAAACCAGGAAGAGAGGCCTCCACTAGACACCATGCTATAGGACCTTGATCTTGGATTGCTAATCTCTAGAACTATGGGAAAATAAATTTCTGTTGTTTACAGCACCTCATCTGCAGCATTTTGTTATGGACAGCCTGAGCAGACTAACCACACAAAGGTAAAACTAAAAAAGCCTTAAAGGTTAAGAAGAAGAGATAGAGTACATCTATAAGGGCCATGTGATCCAGTCAGAGATAAGAGGGAAAGACTTCTGGAAGAAATGAATGGGATGTAAGCAGTAGGGTAAAGATGGAATGGTGAGTGGGCTTAGACAGGGACAACAGCATGTGCAAGGACCTTGTGGTAGAAAGGAGCATGGTTTGTTGGAACCAGCAGGGGCTGTATGATTAGAGCGCTGAGAGTGAAGAGGGGATGATGTTGGTGAACCTGAGACAGGTAGAGGCCTGACTTCTCAGGGCTGGGTAGGTTGGGGTTTTCACTGTTAGCCTGGGAGCCAGGTACACACTAATTTGGGAGACACAGAGACCACGTAGGAGGCAGCTGGAGTGACCCAGTTCAGTAGCTGGGACTGGGCTAAGCAGAGCTAAAAGTAATGGACTGCGGCAAGGCATATGCGGGAAGGCAGAGAGAACCTTGGTAATAGTTTGGAAACGGCAGGTGTGGGAGAAGCAGGCATCGAGGTGACCTCTAGATGTCCTTCAGCTGTGGAGCTGAAGGAGGTGGTATCAACTCATGACTCGGAGAGGGCCATGCAATAATGAGGGCACCATGATTTGCACATGCTGAGCTTGGGCTGCTTCTGATTCATTTACACAGAGACACTGGTGGGCGGCTCTATTGACAAGTCCAGACGCACAAGGCCTGAGTCACCATCACCACCCCGACAAGACGGGAGAGGAACCCAGCACAGCAGCACCCAGACTCCCCACTTTGGGGCTCCTCACAGTCTTAAAAATTACTGAGGATCCCAAAGAACTTTTGCTTATGTGAGTTATACATCTATGTTTATGATATTAGAAATTAAAATCAGCCAGGTACAGCGGTTTTAATAACTCCCAGCCCCTCTGGAGGCTAAGGCAGAGGGTCCCAAGTTCAAGGCCAGCCTCAACAATTTAGCAAGACCCTGTCTCAAAATAAAAATAATTTTAAAAAAAAGAAGACTGGGGATACTGCTCAGTGATTCAGTGTCCCTGGATTCAATCCCCAGTGTCAAAAGAAAAAAGAAAAAATTAAAATTTTTTTAAAGATTTATATTATAGATTCATAATGTATATTTCATATATATCAACTTAAAATTACAACAAACCCATTGCATGCTAATGTGAATAAAATATTTTAATGAAACAATAACAGAAGTTTTCTAAATGCAGAATGTTTTGCAACAGGAGTAGCGAGTATCATCTGACACTTTTGTAAATCCATTTCATATCCATTAATGGAAGAGACCTGGATTCCCTTCTCTACTGCCTGTTCAATCCATCGTGAGATGCTCTCGAGCTGAAACATGAAGAAAATCTGACCTCATGCAGTTGTGGGCCCAGAGACTAGGGAGCCTCGTGGTCCCCTGGACACAGGCTGGAGGATCCCCAGGACCGGGACCACAACCTGGGGACCACTGATGCACGGAGGTTGCAGGGGAAGAGAGAGGACTTGGGCTCAAGCACACAGAAGAAGCATTAATGGGTAGGGAGAAGGGAAGCAAATAAGACAGAAGGATGGAGGAACAGCCACAGGGAACCCAGAAATTTCCAAAAGAAGAGAGTGGTCAAAAGGACTTCTATAAAAATCAAGTGAGATGATAACTGAAAAGTTTGTGGACTCAGTTTTTTTTTTTTTTTTTTACAAGAAAAAGATTTGCACATGCTTAAAGATAGGATAAAGAAGGAGAGGTATGGTGCACATATAGGTGTGTCGAGGACTGCTAGTTTCCTCCTTCCCCTGTCCAATCTCCTCCATTTCTATAGTGTTAGGGCCTCCTGACCTTTAACTAGACACATAGTCAACCAGAATATACCACGGTTACTCTCTAGTAGGTAGGCGTAGCTATTAGACTAAGTTCTAAGGAAGTTGAAGCCATGGTGATTTGTACCATCTTCTAGTACATCTCTGAAAGAGCATTTCTGTCTCTGCCACTTCTTCATTTCTTCCTCTTGCCTCTGACTGGAATGCAGATGTGAAGGCTGGAGCTGCAATGACTATTTAAGCAACAAGGTGACCACACACAAGGAGTGGGCAACACAGAAGCAAGCTGAGCCTTGCATCTTGGTGGAGTGGGGCCAACCCATTAGCCCTGCACTGCCAACTTCTACATCCAAAAGAAAGAAACTCCCATTCTGTTTAGACCATGTTATTTGGATATTTGGCTGCTATTCACAGCCAAACTTAATTCTAGTTCATATAGTGAGTCTGAGGTTTTGGTGGTGGGAAGTTGAGGAAGTTTCTCTCTGATGATTTTATTTGCTTTGTGAAGTAGGAGGTGAGATTGTAGGATGATAGTGAAAGGTTAGAGAGGGAGGTCAGAGGTATAAGTAGAAGAGATTTGGAAGCAGCTATGCATTAGGGGTTGGGGCTGTAGCTCAGTAGTAGAGCGCTTGCCTAGCACGTGTGAGGCACTGGGTTTGATCCTCAGTACCACATAAAAATAAATAAAGGTATTGTCTTTATCTACAACTAAAAAAAAAATTTTAAAAAAGAGAAACAGCTATGCATACAGATTCAACAGTAAGTGGGCTGGTCATGAGGGCTGTGCTGTGTAATCTCTGGTCTCCAGACTGAGACTCCATGCTGTGCTGCTCTGGGTCCAACAGCTGATTCTGTGCATAGCCTCCCAGGCTCCCTTATCTAGAGGGCTCTTAGGTTTGGTCGGCTGGAGCCCCAGCTGGAGGGTGAGAGCTAGGCAGGTTCCCACTTTTCAGTGAATCCACTTCTCCACGGAAGACGACAGCCCCAGCCACCAGCTACATTCTAGAAACACACATAGCTTTGCCCCTGTGGGTCTCAGGTGGACTCTTGTTTGATTTCCTTAACCCTGACCACACCTTGGCCAATATTCCCTCCGCAGAGCCCTCCTTAGTTGCCCCTTCTGTTGAGTCACCCGTTTCCTGCTGGGCCCCCATTGAAATGCATTTTGCAGTGTTGTGACTCTTGGGAATCTAAGGAACCTGGCATTGACATTTTGATTGATGTGACTATGCTTTAACTGTACTGACTCCGTGTGGAGCATTTCCTGGTAACTCAAGCTAAGGCTGAGCTCAGGGGCTGACTGATAGCCACCTTGAGGGCCACATGCCAGGATGCAAATAAGATAGCTGCTGCCTGGGACTTTTCCCTCCAAGGTCCACATGTGGAAGCTGAGATAATACACCTTCTTCTGAATACCAGTGCCTTCCGACTGCCATTTGAGACCCATGTCAGTGGGACTCCACCCATTGAGAGTATTCAGTCTGAAATGGCATCGGCCCCCAGGGGCTCTGTCTGGGTGCACAGTTCTTTGCTTCACTGCTGATGACTTTATGGCCTTCAGACCTGTTGGAGTGACACTTTGGAGAGATTGGTCTCCTGGACCATTTAGACAAAATTTTCCCCCATAGACACAGGTGTTTTGTTCATTATCAACATTGTTCACTTGAATGATTTTCTTTTACTTATTTTTTTTTTGCCTATATTTTTATTTATCTCCTTTGTTTGCTTTTGCTCATTCTGCTTCTGCACACATTGTCATCAACTGATTGAGTCAGGAACTATGTTTTGCTTGGCATGTCATTTGATGGGAGAATATAGCATAGTGCCTGCCCCTCTTGCAGGAATTATAACCCTTGAGGTTAAAATTGTAGACAGGTGTCCAGGACCTGGTCCGCCTTAGTCATTCTAGGGTGATGGCTCCTGACCGCTACAAACCCTTCTGAGATTGGTGATCACACTCTGGTGAAATCAATGGGTCTCCAAGGATGACTCTCCCCAGCTCTATCAAGAAAATAAGTCAGAGTTCTGCCAGCTGTATTCACCATGAAAAGTCACATCAGCTACCAAATGGGACACAAATATCAAAATAGTGGCTCAAGGGATGAAGGGTGGAGATGGAAGAAGTAAAGAAAGGATATGGCTGAGGGTCAGGGAGATGGCAGACAGTTGCTTTACTACTCTGATGGGTCAAAGGGCAGAGGTCATGAAATGGGTAGGAGGAGACGAACCTGCAAGCTGGAGGCTGAGGGGGGTGACATACCTGAATTGGTGAACTCTTGGCAGGTCAGACAGCACCTGAGGCCACTTAGGGCTTTTAAATGTCCCCGGGACAATGGATAGGAGACTGTGCCTGGGAAAGTCAAAGAGGCAAGACATGTGGAGGACTTACCAGTTGAACTGAGAAGAAGATCATACATCTCCAAACTTAAACAATGATCGAGAACCTACAAAGTGCCAAAATAATGGGACAAACTATAAAAAGATGTTCAGGGGAGGAAGCACCCCCACCCCCAAGGCAGGCCCATCCTGAAGGATTTGGTGGAGGGGGAGAGTCCCATAAAGGCTGTGGGAAAAGGGAGCCTGAAAGCATAAGAGAGTTGGAGTTTGGTCCTTCAGACAGGAAGGCTGATCCAGGAGACAGGATCAGACGTGCCCTAGGAGCATTTGGAGTGGACTAGATTCACCAGAGAGGAACAGAAGAAGAAAAATGGAGAGGTGTGTCCGAGGTTCCCAAGGCCATCTCTAGGGTCAGTGATGGTAACTCCTAAGACTCAGCAAAGGGTCAAAGTCACAGCTGTGATTTACTGGCACAAAAGGGTGCAGAACAAAGTCAGCATGGGGAGATGTCTGAGCTTCCGGGAGTCCTCCACCTCCAAACTATGACAACCAGGTCAAATGTCGCTTGGTAGAGCCAGAGTCCCATTATAGACTCAGTGCCCTCTCCCTAGTTAAGTATGGAAATTCCAGACTTCAGGAAGAAAGCAGGTGTCCGGCAGAAAACACTGTTTGCACAAATACTTCAAGAACATTGAGCAACTCCTCAGTTAGGGAATGGTGGAGACTTATTTTGAATCCAACTTCTTTTATGCCAGCCAAGGGCCCAGCTTTCAAGCAGGCCTCTCCAGGATAGCAATCGCAGACCCGCTGGGTTAAACCTTATCTACACAAGGAGTTAGTAGGGGGTTGTCCTGCTTTAGACATGAACTCAAGGGGACTGGACTTCATTCCCATAAAAGACGAAAGACAATGATATTCCAGAAGGACACACGGAAAGAAAGATCCATTTGAAGTAATATGCCGGATGCTGAAGTAAGAATTCCTGGAGGGAAGATTCCAGAGACATAAGTCATCAGCTAAGGCTAGAGGGGAGTGTTCATGCTTAGCAGCTTCCCTGGAGAAGGAGAGCTCAGAGAGATGCTGAGCCTAGAGGAGAACGAGGTTACCCAGCAGAAACCATGGAGGCAGAAACTTAGAATTGCAAGTTTCCCAGGGTTCCCAAGTACCAGACACTTGGCCCTGGGGATTGTCCACTGCAGAATGCCCTCCTGTGTCATTCCATGTGAGCAACATTGGAGAGAGGGACTTCAGGCCGCCCGGTTGCACTGATGATAAGTAACTCTTATCACCTGGCCCCTTGGTATTTACTTAGAGTTTGAGGGCACATTCTAAGAACATGTAGGCTGCTGGCCAGCTCCCAGAGCTTAGAAGTGCCAGGGTCAGATCTGAGCTGGAGGTTATAGCAGAAGTGAAGGGGGCTTCCAGAAGAACTTATTTCCAGAGAAGGGTCCTTATTTGAAAATATCAATTCTGCTACTTTTATGCAAGACTCTCTCTTTGGTGGGTCTCTGGAATGCTCACTTCTTTCATCAGCTAAAGCTTTGTGATTCCCAGAGGAGTTCATCTATTCTGCCACAGCTCTGTCATTTCAGCTTGCTCCTCGGTCTCTTCTGAGAGTCCATCTACAAGCCTGCAGGCTCCAGTGGTGTTGAGTCACCGCGATGCCACTGACGGAGGTACAGGAACATCTGTCCTTGTGCCTTTCCACAGTGCTCTGCTGCTGTCCCCAACTTTTATTTTTTCACTGAAGTAGAACATTCCGAGCTGTGTTCTATGGATACTCTGGGCATCCTGTAGCGAAGGGAAAAGGTTTTGCTTGCTTTTTTAAAAAAATGAAGCACTGGAAAATACATATATATATATAATGATGCTTTTTCAACTGCAGGATTTCTCAGGTCCTTTAATATGGAACATACCAAATGAATTTGTAAGAGGACGAATAGAACTGTGGGGTTCCGGAGGGTATGAGGAATATGCTCTGTTCTGTGGGAAGAGGGACCATGACAGTTGGTCTAGATGGAGAGTTCCCTGTCTGCCATGTCACTGCCGGATCCCTGGTGGGCACCACAGGAGCAGGCATGGAGTAGCTCTCCATAGGTAAAAGTAGTGATCTCACACTATACCTGTGCCACTGGCCGTGTGTGCTGGGAGTGGAAGGGTGGGTAAAGCAGGGTGCTAAGTGTCATCTCTGATTCCTAAAGCACAGGCCAGTGATTCGTCTTCTCTTAAAGGGCTGAGAGTATCTATGATGGTTCATGATTTTTTTTTTCAGGTTTTCATTTTGTGCATATCCTCTGTCATCTTTTTTTCTTCTGGGTGACTTCTCTTTCATGTTTGAGGCTTTCCTCAAATATTTGGCGGGTTCTTGGCAGTCATTTCATACTTAAAGGTGTTGTGCACTCTGGGCTAGAGATGAGGAGAGCCACCTGGAGTCTCCCCGTGCAGTGACCTGCTGACCTGCTGGGCCATTTCACTGAAAAACCTGCCACATGGGCACTCGGGGTCTTTTCCATTTGTCTGCATGGTACAAGTCTGGCTGCCAAAATTCTCAGAGCCCAGCAGGGAGCAGAACTGGAGATTCCAACATCCATGATGGAGACTTTCACTTTCTCTCTGTTCCCAGTACAGATGCCACCCTAGACAATGCTTGTCCAGACACCCTCTTTTTTCACCCTCACAAAGAACAAATCTCTAGTTTCGTTTCTCTCTCTCTCTTTCTTTCTTTCTTTCTTTCTTTCTTTCTTTCTTTCTTTTCTTTTCTTTTTTTCTTTCTTTTTTTTTTGGTACTGGGGATTGAATTCAGGGGCACTCCACCACTGAGCCACATCCCAGCCCTACTTTGTATTTTATTTAGAGACAGGGTCTCACTGAGTTGCTTAGCACCTCGCTTTTGCTGAAGTTGACTTTGAACTCATGATTCTCCAGCCTCAGCCTCCCAAGCCGCTGGGATTATAGGCACGTGCCACTGCGCCTGGCTAAATCTCTAACAAAGTGTGGAAGTGCCAACATCCCATGCGTATGGACCAGAGGAGGGAACCTGCGGTCCAACTGCTTCTGAAATGAACTTTCCATATTGTCCCCTTTTACGTTCCCACTCGCACCTGCAGAAGCACCTCTTTTGGCCAATTCCTGGGCCTCGAGAAGGCTCTGCAGTACAAATATTTTTACTTCTTGGGTTTTCCTCACACCTAGTTTGGGACTTGGCCTCCTTGTGTCTGTGGCCTTGATTACCATCCAGCTGCTGCTTCCAGGGCTTCTGATTGCTGTGGACTCCTCCCGGCTCCTGGCACGTCTGTGTCTTTTGCACACCCTCTCCCATGGCTTGAGTTGGAGGTTGCACAATGGAGCCGACATAACTGGCCTGTTTATACAGTCACTTTCACGAGAGGCCTTGGCTCTCTGAGACCTACAGGAAAATAAATAATGAAAGAAACACCAATGAGAAATTCCCTGGAGCGGGCATAACTGTGGGCCGAAAGAACAATGATGTCTAACTTCACATTCTTTTATGTTGCTCCGGATGCTCCTCTTTTCCTCCAAAGGGTCAGCAAGATTCGAGGGAATGAGGAATGCAGAGCTCATGGGCACTTCACATGGAAAGAGAGGAGACCTGATTTTTTATCTCAGGAGAAGCAGTATGGAGAGCCAACTGCAGCCACAGACAGACGGACAAAGGGCAGGAGAATAAAGTCTCTGCCCCCTGCATGCTGAGAATGCCACAAAGTAACTAGTCATGACTTTGCCATGCTGGGGATTGAACCCAGGGCCTGGCTCATGTTAGGCAAGCACTGTACTACTGGGCTGTGCCCCCAGACCTATAAGAACATTATTAACCATAGTGTAATACTGGGATGGAGAATTAAGCTATTTATTTGGATATAAAAGGAAAGAAAGAGTCAGAAGTCTAAAAGGTATTTGAGCACCTGGTCTCTTAAGAGAAAATTTAGAGAAAGAACAAATTCATTCATCATTCTACTTCCTCAAAGTAATCATTCATCTTTGTTTTTATGTTTGGTTTTCCCTTGCATTCTTTAACTGCTTCAATAGGAGGCTTTTTTTTTTTTTTTTTTGTACACAAGGGCGCTTAACCACTGAGTCACATCCCCAGTCCTTGTTTTGTATTTTATTTAGAGACAGAGTCTCACTGAGTTGCTTTGGGCCTTGATAATTTGCTGAGGCTGAACTCAGGATCCTCCTGCCTCAGCCTCCCGAGACGCTGGGATTACAGGCATGCGCCACCATGGTCTTTAAAAACATTTTTGCACGGTTTTATCCATAGGGGACGAGTCATTTTGGGTCTTGCATTTATGAGGTCATCCACAATTTTAGGTAATTCATCATACATTTTTTTTTTTTTGTAAGGCCAAGAAATTGAGCCATAGAACTTGCAGATTGTGGTCCTCATCTCAAACTCAAGCTGGCCCTTTGTCTGAAAGGCAAGTCCTTGGAGTAGAATATTCAGAGGTTGCACTTCATTGCCTCAAATAATCTGACAATTTGGCCTCATGGTTACATGAATACAATTGAGAGATGAGAGTGGGTTGGAGAGGCAGTCTGTGGCTAAGAAAGGAAGAAAGTGTCACCAGCTGTGACCTTGGACACAGCAGTCTCATAACTTATTAACTCAATTAAGCAGTGTGAGAAGACAATGCAAACCAAACAAAAACTATGAATTATATCCAGCTCTGGAGTCTGAAGAATTATTAAAAGGGATTAAAATATAGCAGTGAATGAGATAATGTTGACACCCAAGATAGGGAGTGTTGTTATTAAAATTCATTAAAGTACAACAGGAAACTCTAGTCTAGGCTTGTTCCCGGCAAGAGGGACTTGGCCAATGAATTATTCAAGGAGGAACGAGCTGAATGAGGGAATCCTCTGCTGGCTTGGCAGCAACTCAGTAGTTCAAACTTTCTCCCCAGATAAAAGTATAAAAGAAAGTAACAAAGAAGCATGTTCATTTGTTCCTTGAGTGCTCATGTGGTACGATCCAGGTTGACATCAGTTCTCCTTTTCTAGTGTGAATTTTAAACAGTCCTTTAGGAAAAAGAACACTGGGAATATAATTGTCCATTTGCAAATTAATAAATAATAAATCTGGTCAAGAAAAGTGTGAGGAATCCACGTAAATTCCTCTTTCTATTATTTTAAGCAAAAATGGTAAAGCACGTTCATGAAAACAGTTTTGAGTACACTTTTAGGGCCCCATGCAATGCCGGTTTCACTTACACAAAGAAAAGTAAGGCCTTTCCCCCAGGTGATCATAATCCAAAGGTGTGATTAAACACTGAGGTGTTTTCTTATGATTTTAAAAAGAAGTTCTCAGCATGAATGAAGGGGGAGGAGAACTTCTCCTGTTTCTCAGCCATTTTCCCACCTGCCTGTAGCAAAGTCCATTTTCAGCACAATTAGATCTGCAAATACATAACTCAGAGTAACACACCCTGGACTCCCATTTCTTAATGTATTCTTGTAACCAACAGGTGGGTGGAGCTCCCACCAACACAACTCATCCCCAGCCTCTGTTCCTGTAGTGGGACCCTCTCTTCTTCTCCACCTGCAAGGCCATATCCAGGCTTTGCCGTGGCTCCATATCAGCTTTTCCATGAAATATTCCTTAACTATTCTTCCTGCAGAGATCTCCTCTTTCTCTCCTTAAAATGTAATTTTCTTCACAGTTCCTACATCATTTGGAGTTTTCACAACCCAAATTAGCACTTTCTTTTAGAAGAACCTATTACCACTGACAATGTAGTAGTTTATCTTCTCAATTCACGAATTAGTTTTCTTGCCTGTTTCTTTAGTGCCAGCTACTGAGGTACACGCCTCTTTGGGAAGAGCTTTTTGAAAGAACTTACTCAGAGTTACTCATTCATTTGATAAATACTTGTTGAACACCTAGTGTATGGAGGGCAATGAACAGAGTCCTGGAAAGATATAGAAGCACAAGACAGATGCAGTCTCTCCCCAATACATCAAAATTAGTTCTATTAAAGAAGCTTTTATTATTTCTTGTGGCTTCCCAGAAAATTCACCTAATTTCATTATACAACTCAGGTTTCTTTGGATAGATGTTTTTGCATCCTCTGGAAAAGCTTGATAAAGATTAGCCATTCCCACACAACCTTGATCTCAGGTTATAATGAAAGCAAGTGGCAGACATTTATTTTTTAAAAAGGTCATTAGCAAGCAGAACCCAACAATTAATTTAGGCAACCTGTTCCAGGAATCCAGGAAATCTCATTTTTCTGTCCTCTGTCATCTGAAGGGTTCGTTTGAAATCGACATACCATTCCAGAAGCAAGACCCTCAGTTCTTTAGTAAACAGCAGCTATCTAGAAACCAAAAGCTGGACAGATGACTGTTGGGGGAATCAAGCTCCAAGTCCTCTCCCTCAGGGTTACAGTTACAGGCCTCATTAGATTATTGCATCCTGTTCTTGTGAGAGAGGGCTGATTTCTGAACCATTTTAGCTAACCTGCATTTCCCAAACATCTTTAAATTCACCAATGAAAGTCCCCCTCCCTCCTTCTCTTCCTCCTCTTCTTCTTCTTGTACTGGAGATTGAGCCCAGGGATACTTTACCATTGAGCCACATTCCCAGCCCTTTGTATTTTGTATTTTGAGACAAGTCATCACTAAGTTGTTTAGGACCCCATTAAAGTATTGAAAATGATCTCAAACTTGAGATCCTCCTATCTCAGCCTCCCTGTTGTTAGGATTACAGGCCCCCCCGTGGCCCATGCAAGCTCACTTCAAACATTCATTGTGATAGTCAGTAGACCACTGCATTCACCAACAGAAATCCATTTATGTCTGGGGTATAGCTCAGGAGTACAATGTTTGCCTAGCATGCATGAAGCCCTGGGTTTAACCCCCAGCACTGCAAAAACAAAAATTGCAACAACAACAAATCCAGTTTTTTTTTAAAAAAAATATTTCCTTTTTAGTCTTAAGTGGACACAATGTCTTTATTTTACATTTATGTGGTGCTGAGGATTGAACTCAGTGCCTCAAGCATGTTAGGCAAGCACTCTATCACTGATCCACAACCCCAGCCCCAACAAATCCATTTTTGATAGTAATTAACTTCATTAATTAACACAGTATATTAATTAGCACAGTGGGGGGTTGTTAATCAAGATATACTTAACAGCCGAGCTTGGAACAGTTTTTTTCTATAGTGTGAGTTTCTTGATTTGAGCAACAGAGACTGATCCATCCTCAGACTGTGCGCTCCCAATCAACACCTTGGTCACTTACATAACATCCACAGAATATCTTAGTGCAGACTGAAGGGTGTTCAAGTAAATAAACTGACAGCATAACAATAACATACCAGGGTTTCACACTACCGTATTCTCCTATGTGTAACATTCCCCTCTAGTCCTTAAAATTACTACAATCAAATTTTTGGCCCTATATTTCTGAAATAAGAGTTCAAAGCTGAAGGATAATGAAGGGTACCCCATATCTCAATTGCAGAAGTGTTAATGAGAGAGCTCTGCCACCTGCCAGATAAGTCTTGGTAGTACTTTGTGAGTCCCCCTGGACTCTGCCTAATCCTCATATGGGAGGTCTAAGTGCTGTTCCTTATCAGTTCATTTAGATCAGGCTACCAGGGAATATAGTATCCTGCATTATCCATGGGTGATACGTTCCAAAACCCCAAGAGGATGCCTAAAACCAAAGATAGTACCAAAAACTATACTATACTATATAGTATTTTTCCCTATACATACATAACTATGAAAATGTTTAATTCATAAACTGGCATAGGAAGAGATTAATAACAATAACATGATAAAATAGGACAATTATAACAATATATTGTAATAAAAGTTATGTGAATGTGGTCTCTCTCTCTTGCCTTCAAACACCTTTTGTACTATATATGTGGGGTCTGGTACTATCCCACTATAGGTCGCAGATACTGAAACTACAGAAAGTGAAACTAGGAGGGATTGCTGTACTCACAGTAGCCAAAATCACATGATCGCTGTCAAGATCGAGACTGTCTTAGATTTTATGTCCCTGAGAATATGAATTTAGTTATTGGCAGGCTGCCTTATGAAACCTGGAAAAGAACAAAAAGAATGAGATGAACCTATGGGGCACTTTGTCCAAGTTAGGGAAAAGCCTTGTTTGTTCCTGCAGGGAGCAGCTCCCTCTGGCTGGGGTCTGATGAAACAGAGGGGTCTCTGCCTAAAACATTCCTAAACTTATTTTATTCCATTGACCTGTGTCAAAATGTAATCG
Source organism: Spermophilus citellus (assembly GCF_964194105.1). Taxonomy (NCBI): domain Eukaryota; kingdom Metazoa; phylum Chordata; class Mammalia; order Rodentia; family Sciuridae; genus Spermophilus; species Spermophilus citellus. The sequence continues at coordinate 79,955,265 of NC_138187.1, read as the reverse complement.
TAGTTGTCCTACCTTAGACATTACTTCCAAATATCCTTTGAGGAAGGCCCATTACTTGTGTTTTTTTTTCTTTCTTGATGTCACATAAAATAAAGATGCATCTTACAGAGGATGATCTTTTAGATAAGCTGGAATATGATAATTGCTCTTGTATTACTTTCCATTCAGATTTCTACTTGTCCTGAAGTGCCTTGCTCTTTTCTCAACATAGGCACATAACAGTTTCCTGAGGTTATATGCCAGGAATGAGGCTCCACTCTAGTTGTTTGAGCAATTCCAGAGATTCCCCTAAGTTTCCCTTAGTAGAAGCTTTACAAATCCTCTTCTGCAGATAGCTAACTCTGCCATTTTCGCCATTTTCTTCACATTTTACTCATTTCCCTTTTAAACCGTCATGCATTGATCTTTTAGTCAGATGATACACAATCACGTTAATGGACTTTAACAGTGGATAAGTTGTCTCACTGCAACAAAATTTAAAACCTTAAAATGATCTAGTCTAAGGATTTTTTCCATCTATTTTTTCCATAGTAGCATAATGTCCTGGCTGAGGGCCTTGCTATTTCCTTTACCAACCCTTTACTTAAGAACTTTGGTTATGGATGAAGCATGACATAAAACAAGTTTACATGACAGAGCCCATACCACATAATCATACATTATAGCTAGCGATAAAAGAAAAATAAGCACTCTACATATGATGACTCTCTAGAAAGAATTTAAATTACAAACCTAAACTGAAACCTCTTGGCTTTTACTAGACTATAGAACTGATAATATCCAACTGGAATATATAAATTACTATGTTTCGAGTCAGCACTTGACTCTTAATCAAATCCTCATGCTACTTAATCTGAGATGTTATCACTTTTAATAATTGGTAGGTAATATTTTTATATAAATACACATTATACTTATACATGTGTGTGTTTCAGAGAAGCATTTTAATTTTTAAGTTTTGCTGAAAACGCAAAAAAATTGTTTGAGCTTGTGAAATTATCAAGTTTTAAAAAAATTGAAAACTTGAAACATAAAATTGTATTTCTTGATAGATAGGAAAAATAAGCACACTCCTTTGGAAATGTGCTGGTATTTATTCTGTCATGTGCTACATGGGCTGCAGACTTGTCCTACCTTAGACATTACTTCCAATTATCCTTTGAGGAAGGTCCATTACTTGTGAGCAAACAGAGGCTCAGAAATGTTAAATAACTTGCCCACCATTCTAAAGTAAGTTTTATAACTCATGTGTATTTTTTTTTGTATACCTAGAGATTGTGAGTTTTCCACTAAAAGCTGTCAATAAATTCAGCAGGTGATAAAGGAAGCCTGAATTTAATATAGTAAATGCTTCCATAAAGCCGACCCTAGTTAGTGTAGTTTGATATGATCTGAAATCAACAATTTTATAAGCCAGAGCACCTGAGAGATAACACACAGTTAACTGACAAGAAGGGTTATGTAGTTCATAGTTTCACCACAATCACATCATGTAACTAGGCCTCCTAGACACTGAAATCTGAAGCTCCTTGATATGCTATAACAAGGTTTCAGATAAAGATGTTTTTGTTCAGTATGCGTTCTAGTGGGATGGTCTAACTAGGCAGTAGGTATTAGTCAACAAACGCTCTACAGAGTTGACCAATGACTCACAAACTCGAATGTGAGATCTCTTTCTTCAGTTCCAAAATATTCATTTATAATTACATGAGCAAAATAGCTAATGGCTTATCACATTCTTTTCACCATCTCGGCTCTGTTCTAAACAGATCAGGTTTTTAATTTTAACTTGGAACTTTAATCTTTACTTTTAAAAATTTATATGCAATATGGCAAAAAAAAAAAAGACAATTCGTTGTAGATATAGTCATTTCTTTCTTTCATAACATTTTTTGACTCTGGAATAAATTTTTTCTAAATAAAACTTGAAGATAGATTTAGAAATTAGAAACCTTTATAGAGTAAAAGTAACTCTTCCCTAGCCCCCTCTTTCTTCATCTCCACCAAAGAAAATAAGTGTTCACAGGAGATGATTTTAGCATTGGTTAAGATTTCTGTTTGGCACTTTGGGTGTATGTATATATATATATATATATACTTTAAAATACACACACACACACACACACACACACACACACACACCTTTATTATTTTTATGTGGTGCTGAGGATTGAACCCAGGGCCTCACACGTGCTAGGTGAGCGCTCTACCGCCATCCCCTGGCACTTTTGGTTTTTAATCTTTGCCTTTAAACATGAGAGTAGTGATAATGCTACAGTGATTTTTACTTTCTTTTTCTATTTTGAGCTTCTAATATCAAACTAACCCCTTCTTATGTAGTTATAACAAGACAGAAAAGAAAAACTTGTATTTTCCTATAAACAATCTAGTGACATGAAGGTGTAGAATACGTTCTATTTTTTTTTATTGGTTGTTCAAAACATTAGAAAGCTCATAACATATCATCTTTCATACATTTGACTCAAGTGAATTATGAACTCCCATTTTTACCCCAAATACAAATTGCAGAATCACATCAGTTACACATTCACATTTTTACATAATGCCATATTAGTGACTTTTGTATTCTGCCGCCTTTTAGAATACGTTCTAAAACCAGGGAATGACATGTTAATATTAGAATAGGTGTCCCCTATCTGTTGTCAATGTGTAAGAGAGATTGAAACCAAAGAATAAACAAAAATTTCACCATTAAAAATAAACTTCTATCGGATGTGGTGGCACGTGCTGTAATCCCACCTACTTGGGAGGCTGAGGCAGGAGGATCGCGAGTTCAAAGCCAGCCTCAGCAAAAGCTAGGCGCTACGCAACTCAATAAGACCCTGTCTGTAAATCAAATACAAAAATGGGGCTGGGGATGTGGCTCAGTGGTTGAGTGCCCCTAAATTCAATCCCTGGTGCCTGCCCACTCCCCACCATAATAAACTTCTCTTATTGGTAGAAACTTAATAAAATTGAATCCCACGCTACCCAATATACTTAACGCCTTATATTCTGACTTTCATATTAAATAGAAATACAGGCCTGCTTAATCTCTGCCAAGAAAATTTTTAAATCCAGCCCTGCCTACACGGGCGTTCAAGTAGCAGGTGTAGGCAATTTATGAGGCCACCTGCTCGCCTCTCAAGGCGATGAGTCCCTGGCTCATGCCACGAACGTCCTCATTACAGGGATTCACTATTTTTCACCCTCCCATTAGCACAACGTGGGAGTCTCTATAAAGGAGAGCCACCACGCCAGGGTCTCACAATCGGGTTGAGATGGGGTGTTGGCGAAGGAAGAGGAGCTCAGAAACCCAAACCTCCCTCTCCTGTGGGGTCCAGGAGCGAGGCTGAGCTCAGAGTCCTGGGAAGGGAGAAAGCAGAGAAGGACCGGGGGCGGGATGGGGTGCAACAGTGTTATTTACAGGGGTGCAGCTTTGCTTGGAGACGTTTCAGCCCCCGCTCGTCGCCAAGCCCTGAGTCAGGTGGGGCACTGGAAGCGGCAGAGGAGGACTGTAGCGCCAGCCCTGCGCCCCACTCCCGGTGCGCTGCGCTCCCTGCCAGCCTCCGCCCCCGCCCACGATTCCCACGCTTTGCCGTTTCCCGGGGAGTCGCTATGGCAACTGACGCGCGGGTTAGAGACTCAGCTGGAGGCGCATGGCCAGCGGCTATGGCCGAGGCTCCGAAAGATACCCCGGAGGAGTGGCCCCGGGCGCACGGCTGCTGGAAGCTCATCCAGAACCTTGACTTCGCGATTCAACAATTTCAGTTCAACCCCAGGTGACCCGCGACAGGGGCATCCCTGCCTTGGGGACTCGCAGCGGCGCTGCACAACCTCCTGGGCTTGGCTTTCTTTCTGTACCACTACTAAGCGCACGACTCCGGAGCCCAACTGCTGGGGTTCGAATCCTGCCCACACTGTTCTCATAGGGCCTGTGGGTTAGGAGAGCTACTTAACTTTGCTCAGTTACCTTGGCTGGAAAATAGCGGTTAGGATGATGAATAGTGTCTACTCCATAGATCTAAAGCCACAATTAGACAGGCAGTCAGTGTAGATAGTTACATCAGTCAGGTCGGATTCAGGAGGCCAATTTTGAGTGAGGCCAGGAAGTTGGAAACCGTCCCCTGAGGGATTGAAATTTCTTCAGAGTCCTTCCTCCACCCTTATCAAGAACCTGCCCCTGCTCCAACCTGTTGATAAGGTAAACGGGTCCCAGGAATTGCCCCTCCTCACAGGGAACGATAAGGTTGTTAATTAATGTGTCCTGGGCTGCTCCATCGTGCCCTTCCCCCTTCAGCCCGCCTGTGTACCTCCTTTTGGCCATCCCACTCAGCATTTCCTGGGCCTAGTCACGTAAGCAGGAAGGAGAAAGATAAGGGGAAGAGGGCAGGAAAACAAGGGACACCTAGGACATATTAAAAAGGGCAGAACACCTCCCTTCTGGGATATCGGGATACCAGCTGTGGCCCCCTTCTCCCTCCTGGGAGAAGTCTATGTTACCCCTTTTTAATGAACCCTACTTTAATGCTGCCTCAGCATGCTTCTCTGATGTTCAAACTTCAACATGTGAGGAAGCAGAACTGTCACGGATAACCGGTGGTATCAGATCTTAGGGAAGGTTTAATGAGCTAATCCTGGAAACCTTTAGAAAAGGGACATACATAGAAGGTATGCAGGTCAGTAGATTTTTTAGGCTGCCCTAATAAAATATTATAGACTAGATAATTTCTGAATCACAAAAATGTCTTCCTCATTGTTTTAGATTGAGACACTGGCAGATTTGGTGTCTGGTAAGGGCCCTACCCTCCTCATAAAAGCACCTTCCTGCTATGTCCTGTCATGGTACAAAGGGCAGGGAAGCTGTCCCCCGACTCCCTACTCTCCACCCATACCTCCCCCCACCTGACTTTTATACAGGCACAATCCCATTCATAAGTCCTCCACCCTCGTGACCTAATCACCTCCACAGACCTCAACTCCTAATGTCATTACCATGGAAGTCAGGAGTTCAACATGATTTTTCCTGGGAAACACTCAGAACAAAGCAGCACCATATGCATTTGACGGTATAATTACTTGTTATCCCAGGATTCTGTTTATAGTTCCTCCTTTTCATAATCTTTCTTGGCTCCCTCTGCCTTCTTTTTGTTGTTCATTTGGATAATGTAGAACTAATATTTCTGAGAAAATGTATTTTTCTTCACAAAAACCTTTTCAAATCATTAAGCCACCATGGCATTAGGTTAGCTGCTGTAAGAAAGAGTACTCAGAAATCATCTAGGCAGAGGCCTCATGGGGCCAGGTCTTAGAGGCAAGCCCCTCACACTGAGCACATTGAGACAGCTCCAGAGTGAGAAGGAAGGACCAGAGCTGGACTGACCCAATGAGCCAGTCTTTTTTTTTTTATTTTCTATTTTTTTTATTTATTTTATTTATTTTATTTTTTTTAAATTTTATTTTTTTTATTGGTTGTTCACAACATTACAAAGCTCTTGACATATCATATTTCATACATTAGATTGAAGTGGGTTATGAACTCCCAATTTTACCCCAAATGCAGATTGCAGAATCACGTCGGTTACACATCCACAATTTTACATAATGCCCTATTAGTAATTGTTGTATTCTGCTATCTTTCCTATCCCCTACTATCCCCCCTCCCCTCCCCTCCCATCTTCTCTCTCTACCCCATCTACTGTAATTCATTTCTCTCCTTGTTTATTTTCCCATTCCCCTCACAACCTCTTATATGTAATTTTGTATAGCAATGAGGGTCTCCCTTCATTTCCATGCAATTTCCCTTTTCTCTCCCTTTCCCTCCCATCTCATGTCTCTGTTTAATGTTAATCTTTTCTTTCTGCTCTTCCTCCCTGCTCTGTTCATAGTTGCTCTCATTATATCAAAGAAGACATTTGGTATTTGTTTTTTAGGGATTGGCTAGCTTCACTAAGCATAATCTGCTCTAGTGCCATCCATTTCCCTGCTAATTCTATGATTTTGTCATTTTTTATTGCTGCATAGTACTCCATTGTGTATAGATGCCACATTTTTTTTATCCATTCATCTATTGAAGGGCATCTGGGTTGGTTCCACAGTCTAGCTATTGTGAATTGTGCTGCTATGAACATGGATGTGGTAGTATCCCTGTAGCATGCTCTTTTAAGGTCTTCAGGGAATAGTCCGAGAAGGGCAATAGCAGGGTCAAATGGTGGTTCCATTCCCAGCTTTCCCGGGAATCTCCAAACTGCTTTGCAAATTGGCCACACCAATTTGCAGTCCCACCAGCAATGTACAAGTGTACCCTTTTCTCCACATCCTCGCCAGCACTTGTTGTTTGACTTCATAGTGGCTGCCAATCTTACTGGAGTGAGATGGTATCTTAGGGTGGTTTTGATTTGCATTTCTCTGACTGCTAGAGATGGTGAGCATTTTTCATGTACTTGTTGATTGATTGTATGTCCTCCTCCGAGAAGTGTCTGTTCAGGTCCTTGGCCCATTTGTTGATTGGGTTATTTGTTATCTTATTGTCTAATTTTTTGAGTTCTTTGTATACTCTGGATATTAGGGCTCCATCTGAAGTGTGAGGAGTAACAATTTGTTCCCAGGATGTAGGCTCCCTATTTACCTCTCTTATTGTTTCTCTTGCTGAGAAAAAACTTTTAAGTTTAAGTAAGTCCCATTTGTTGATTCTTGTTATTAACTCTTGTGCTATGGGTGTCCTATTAAGGAATTTGGAGCCCGACCCCACAATATGTAGATCGGAGCCAACTTTTTCTTCTATCAGATGCAGAGTCTCTGATTTGATATCAAGCTCCTTGATCCATTTTGAGTTAACTTTTGTGCATGGCGAGAGAAAGGGATTCAGTTTCATTTTGTTGCATATGGATTTCCAGTTTTCCCAACACCATTTGTTGAAGATGCTATCCTTCCTCCATTGCATGCTTTTAGCCCCTTTATCAAATATAAGATAGTGAGCCAGTCTTGCTAAGCTGGGGCTCCCTGGGTCATCTATATTAAATGGGTCTGTTTGCTAAAACGGATCAGTGTATTCACTGGCCTGATTTAGGGGTGGCTGAGAAAAGCACATATTAGAGGTAGCTCAGGACAAACACCAGAGGCACTGGAGTCTAACCTGCTCCAGTGGCTTACTTCCTGCCCTGGATCCTTGGCATTCCATGGCATCGTAGTTCCCCTACAAAACACACCAACCAGACTCCAGGGGCAGATAGACCTGCTAGGTGCCCAATGAACTTCCTCTTAACTGAGCCAAGGAGCTGTTGATGCCCAGATTAATTTTTCTTCATTCAAAGGGCTTGGGAGAGCAGACTGGTACCCCAATATGAGTGCAAGAGGCTCAAGTTCTGACTGAAATCCGGGGGTCTGAGGCTTAGGGTAACAGGGTTAGGCACTGGAGAGATGGCAGCCTATATCCCAGACAAAAGTCTGGCCTTGATGAAGTCCACATGTGAGTCAGGAACTAATGACAAACTAGACAAATAAGTAAACTATACAATAAATTATATAGCGATTAAGTGCTAAAGACGAGACAGAAGCAGGGGAGAGAGTAAAGTGTGTGTGGCAAGTGGAGAGAGGGGTTGTGATTTTAGAAGACATCTCTGAAATGACACTGGGATGAAGACCTGCAGACTCAAGGGGGATGTGTCAGGAGACAAATCCATCCGTGTAGAGAGCAGGAAGTGGATGGCAGTGCCTCCGTACTCTAGGAAAAGCAGGAGGCCGGTGTGGCAGGAAAAGGGGACAGGGAATAGTGAAAGTGAGGTAAGGCTGGAGATGGGGCTCAGAGACATCGTGCCAGGCCTTAGATTACTGTAAGGAGAACTTCAGCTTTTACTTGGAATGAAGTAGGAAGCCAGAGGCATGATGTTATCTGATTATCTTTCAAAAGAATGACTCCGACAACTTTTGATAATAGACTATGAGGACAAGGACAGAAACAGAAGAATCTGTTTCTATCCCACCAGAAGGATGATCGTGTGGTCTGATTCTAGGTACAGGAGCCACCATGGCAGAGGAAAGGCTCCAAGGCTTCTGACCCCATTAATTGGAAAAATGGAACTGTCATTAACTAGGCAGAAGAACATAATAGGAGGAACAGGTTTGGGGGAAAATGTCATAAGCTTACTTTGGGACATGACATGATTAGCAGTGACATCAGATATCCATTTGAGTTGTTAAGTAGAAAGTCAGTTATGAGTCTGAAGTTCAAAGAGTGGTCCTACTTGCTATCAGTCTGGGAATAATTAGCACAGAGATGGCACGATTAGCTGTGAGATTTGGTGAGATCAGCCAGGAAGTGAGCATGCATACAGAAGTCTATAAGGTGGGGGTGGTGGTGGGGATATGCATCAGTTTGGTGATACAAGGAGGAAAAAAGGAAATGGTATTTTCCTTATTTAACACTGGGCAGTACATCAGAGTGGAGGCTGAGCACATCTAATGCCATTTTTATTGACTGATTGATGGATGAGCATTTGTGAGGTGGAGTATTCTAGGATTCCGTGGGAAGTGGTGTTAATAAATATCCATGGATCCATTTTTCTATAATAAGCTAACATGTTAATTTTGTATCTACTTTATTAAAAACATGATTGTTATCTTCCTGTTTTTATGCAAAACAGCCAACCTATTATTCAAAGATAGAATTGTTGAGACTATAAATAAGGACTGTGTAGGAACCACTTAGCTGATTTGTTGTGATGTGGCTTTCCATTCCAGGCAGTGGGGTTGTCATCTAAAATTAGAGACATTTGGAATTTGTTGAGGGGAAGCAGTGAACCTGCTATTTTACTTAGTTCTGAATGAACCAGATCTTTCTGAATCAGTCACACAGGAAGTTAGGACTGGGGAGAACTTAGAGTCTGGGTCTATCCATCCAGAGACTCAAGAGGAATCCCATGAGAATCTAGGCTCTTGATATTCAATGAGTTATTTTCTCTCTTTGAACGTCAGTTTCCACATTTTCAAAATAAGAAAGTTTTTGTATCTTTTATCAGATTGTTAGAAGGATCACTGGAGGAATTTGTGGAGAACATGGGCATCTTTAACAAAGCACTTGGAACAAGTTAAGCACTCAATCAATAGGTATTAATATTATTTTAAAAAATAATATAAAAGTTATAAAATTATCAGACTTCATTTTAAAATATCAGAGTATATTATTATCATATTATGGCAACAGAAGAAATAACTAAAAATATTATTCCAAGTTTCTATGTCAGATCCTAAAAATAAATATTTAATCAAAAACTATCCATATTCCTTCACCTACCACCTACAAAGGTCTTTTGCTTAAATAGGATGGAAGGAAAGGACATCCATGTTCAAGCTTCATGAAGAATAAAATCAATTAGTAAAAAGGAGCCTGCTTAGTACTGGGGAAAGTAAAGGATTGCATTTCTAGACTGGAAGGGGGAACCACCGAGGTCTGTTAAATGTACAGCAGTGTAAGATATAAAGAGCCGAGCGAAGTTCAGAGGGCTTTGTGTTTATTATATTGATGAAGCACTCAGAGTCCAGACAGGAGGCAGAAACCTCATCAGTAATCTGAGTAGGTAATATTTCCTGTTGCTTATTAAATATTAAGATGGATTAGTAAAAGGCGGCATGGCATGGTAGTAAATAAAGACTTTAAGAGCAGAGCTATAGCCAAAGCAGATGTAGCTATTCTTCAGGTGGCAAGAAGAGTAAACAAGGAAGGAACTAAGAATTTAGAATGCCTGCACCCCCACCCAAAGGCTGAGATTGAGACCTTTAGAGAGGACACGGCTGCCACTGAAACTCAACTGCTTGCTGGTGGCAAAGAAACTTGCCAGAAGGTGCAACCAGAGCTGATCTGCTGGGACGGCTTGCCCACTGGCTAAGAAACCTACTGAAAAGTGTAGACATGCCAAAGTTCTTTACCCAGCTGGGAGATCCAAAACTTTATTCCTGAAGGTCCCAAGTTCTCAAAAGTTCTACGTGTGTGTGTGTGTGTGTGTGTGTGTGTGTGTATGTGTGTGTGTGTTTCCCATTAATCTTTACAATTGGGCATGGGAACACTAACAGGCCCTTTGGAGAATCTTCCGTGTTCCAGACATAGTCTTCCTTGACTCCAGTGTGCACCAATAATCCAGTTGTCCCTTGGCAATCAGAATCAATCTTATCAGCCAGAAGAATGAGCCCTTTTGCTCTGCTTCAATGGCATAAGGGTTCCAAAGTGGCCAAGCATCAGTCTCATCTGTTTCATTGCAATCATTGTTGTTTTCCTATGGAAGCAATCTAAACTTGAAAGCCAAGGCCTCTAAACCAGCAATTCATAAAGCTACTGAGACAGGAAGCAATAGTTATGGGAGGGTGTGTTTAGGTGTAATAGTGAGAGGAACCTAATGATCAGCATATACTTCATTTTATAAGGCATAATTACTTCCTTCATGGATTTGTCTCTCAGCTGTCATAACCAAACCTTCAAGAAACTATTCCATTTTTCCTTTAGGCCACTACTTATGGGTGGTGAGTTATGTGAGGATATCAGTTAATTCTCATGGGCATGAAACCATTGATGCATTTATTTTGCTATGAAATAAGTTTCTTGGTCAGAACTGATGCTGTGTAGAATACCAGAGTGTGTAAATAAGATGTTCTGTAAGTTCACATGTGATGGTTCTGGCAGATGCTTTATGGTCAGGGAATGCCAACTTGTTATGAGCCAGGCTTTCTAGGCAATGACCAAACGGACTCCATTTTACCCTGAGACTCCACATCATGTAAGAATTGCTTCTCCCGTGGGAAAGCCCCACCTCTGTACCCATTAATAGTTACCTGGCATAACATAATTGGCAACTCAAAATGGCAATTCTTATATAATGTAAAATTGTTATCTTTGGTTTCCATTTTTCTTGGACAATGTACCTGTCAGAGATTGATTGGTTATGCCTAACCAATCTCTAGCATGTATTGAACTAGGGTCATTTTGACCCCCTTTCCCCTCTGCTTGCTTGATGCTATGTCAACCTGGAAAGTCCCATGAGAAATACCAATGTACCCATTGCATTGTCTCGCTAACTGCCCAATTCAGCTTCTGTACCTGCTTGCTTGCAGTTATGTCAACCCAAATGTAGTTTTTGCCTTTAAAAAACCTAAAATGCTCAGGCTGAGGCTGTTCCTTGCAGAAACAGTTAAATGGGTCCTGTGGGGAGCAGTCCTGGCCTGCTGGCTAAATAAAGACTCTTCAATTTGGACAAAACTGAGACTTTGTATGTTTTCTGAGCGACCTGCCCCACAACATCTCATATAGTTCATGTATGTCTATCCCAGTGAGGATGATGGAAAAGGTTCTATATTATCAGCCTGCTACTAAGTGACTGGCAATCATCGCTGGTTAATAATGCTATGTTAGGTACTCAGTATTGATCTCTTCTGTTGACAGATGAGGCACTCGGTCGGCACTTTTGGTGGTTAGCCACACCCACCTCAGTAAGGAAAGTCTATGCTATTGAACTCCACTCCTGCCACCATGAGCATTTTGTTCAAGAGCCACTGAGCAAGCACTGGCTGCAGAAAGAAAGCAGAGAGAAGCCTCATTCTGCTTACCTGAAGATTGACTACATTCTCTGCAGTGGATGCTCTTTGGTGAACATTCATGTTGGGAGCATTTTCTGTACCTATTCAAAATGGTTCATACACATAACTCTTCCCCAGGTTTTCTTATCACCAGTGTTTCCAACTTGTTCCTTCCAACTTCCTGGCCATCCAGCTAATGTTTTAGTAACTGCCCATAAATTAACATAGATGTGTATTTCTGGTCACTTCTCATCCCCCCCAAAAAGTAGATACCCAAATGTAATACTTCAAGTTCTGTTCAGTGGGAGAATTTTCCTCTATAGCTGTCCTCCAGGATCACCTCTGAATGAGGATATGACCCTATAGATATTTACCATCTCATGATGGATTCATCTGTTAGTCAGGCTTGAGTTTTTCATCTTCAGTCAACTGATCGTAACTTTCCATGAGGGTATAGAACACATTCAGTCTGGGAGAGTTTCTCAACCTTTCCCTGTCTTTTATGTTCTTGACGCTTAAAAAAAAAAAAAAAAACAACAGACTTTACATTCTGCAGAAAGATCGGCTGTAGCTGGGTTCATGTGATGTTTCTTCATAACCAGGTCATGCATTCATAGCAGGAATGCCACAGGGACGATCTGTACTCTTCTCAGGGCTTCGGTGTTAGCGTGCACTGTGGTTTAGTTTTTCTCCCCACTAACCTTGACCTTTTTGGATCTTCCAAGTTTCTCTATCTTAAATTTACTACTATTTCTTTTATAATAAGTTACTATTTTGTTGGAAAATATCACAAAATGTCCTTTTCCTAAACAAATTTATACTGGCCAGCCTTAGCTATCGTTGGTGACTTCTGTCTTAATCAGTCACCTTCATGGTAGTTGATAAATGGCTATTCTCTGATTTCATCATTTTATACACTTATTAGAGCCCCCATTATAATATAATCATTTTAAATTCATTCATATCAGCAGGAATTACTGGATTCCTTGTGTTATAATATGATAGTTTAATCTTTTATTTGAAGGGTTAAATTGTCTTACATATGGCCAGAGGGAGTCTCTTTAGTCTAGTTTCTTCACCTTTTTCACATGTCCCCATGTGACAATAAAAGTAAGAGTAAAGAGAAATTAATTACAAATGCTTTTGACAGGTAGAAATGTGGGGAGATTTAATCTTAGGCTGAGGATGCTGTTGAGGTAGGGATGTATTTTGGGAATGTTTAATTGGCAGATGTGTGATAGATGAATATGGTACTTGGGGTGCATGTAATGAGAGATGAGGGTTCAAATTACCTCTGAGTAGATAGCATTTTGTTCATGTTTCCTGGGTGTCTAGCCCATTAGAATGTAAGTTTCACAAGAACAAAGACTTTTCCTTGTCCATGTTTATTATCTTAGGTGCCAAGAAGAGTACTTGCTAAACAGTAGGTGCTCAGTTATTATGTGTTAAATGCATGAATCTCAGACAATTAGCTTAGACTTAGATTTGAAGGAAAGAAAGAAGATTGAATTTAGTTCTTTTTAGGAAAAGAAGGCTATCAAAATCCTTATAACAGGGTAGAAACACAAACAATATTTTAGTGAGATACTGTAAGAAACAATGGGAGTTATAGAATAAAACACAAACCAACAAACAAAAACCAGAGTTTAGAGACTTACAGTAACTTTAGGGAACCTCTATATTATATTCTAAATTCTGTGGGACATGTGTTAGAAAGTATGATGATCTTATTTTTATTTTGTGTCCTAAAAGATTCTCAAATATAACATAAAAGAGAAGTAAAATTTTTCAAAACACATTTTCTGGGAAAAATGCCAGAACATTTTCCTGAAATTTAATATTATCATCACTTAAAAATTGCTTTTCTTCTAATTTGCTATAAACTACTTTGAAAAATATGTTTAATCTTGATCATATGAGTCATTCATTACAATAGTGCATTATAATATCATAGTTAATTTTAACACGATCATTATAATTTAGTGGTGGTTTTCATAATTGATTTTCAAAGGTGGTTATAAATTTTAGGCACGCAGAGCCTCAAGTATTGATGATCTTTTCAGCTAATCACTGAATCTTGATCTTAAAAAAAAGATATTCAATATGCAAAGCATTTTTGAGAGGATTTGGGGTCAGATGCTTGTCAAGGACTGTGTGGTGTTTAAGATCTTACCCTATATAGAAGCTAACAAGTTTTTCTATTACTGTTTCACAGACCTTGACAGAAGATACAAGATTCCTGGGTCAAAGACAAAGGACTTTATCAGGAAAACAGTAGCCAAAGCTTCATGTTGATTTGTGTTGATACCCTAGGACCCCCAACTCCCATGGGGGTGACACAAAAGACCCCTTATAGATGTCTATATAATCAAGGGAGAGGAGCTCTGAGCTGGGGCATGTTCCATTTTTATAGCAAGTCTCCTTCTTGGCAGGGGAAAGACATTACCTCACTCCTCAAAGTTGCTCAGTATAAACAACTCTGGGAATGACCTATAGAAAGACTGGTCATGGCTTTGTATTCATGTGATATCCAAAAAGAATGTGCAAGGATACTCAGGGCCCATGAAGACTGCCTCCCCCAACTGTGTCCATGAGAAAATTATATATAGATTCCTAAAACAAATTGGACTACCTCTAAAATATAATTAATTTTCTATGGGAAAAACACTAGAAATTTTAATTGAAATTCAGATGCTCCCTCCCCACCCAGATTAAGGCCATGGACAAGGTCTGTTATTGTAATATTGAAGAATGTATGAAAGGTTAGTCAAGAATTTAGTGGGATTAATTGGAAATCACTATTTTTAATATTAAGAAGTGTTTATTTCAACTTAGCCTTAGTTGAATATAGCTATGCTTTCATAGTTTTCTTCATTCTGAAAAAATTATGTTTTAAAGCATCAGGGTAGTAACTACTACCATGACACCAATAGTGGGTAATATTTATTGAGTGCTTACTACATATCAACACCAAGGTACTTTCTAAGTGTTAACATGCTTAATCCTCACATAACCCTGTGAAATAGGCACTATTGTTTCCTTGTTTAACCAAGGCACAGAAAGATGAAGTAATTTTCCTAATGTCACATAGCTAGAGTATCAGTTAGGATGCTTTCAGCTACAGTTGACAGAGACAGCTTACAGCCGATGTACTTATTACATGACATTATGGGAAGGCCAGAGGCATGACAGGTTTCAGAACTAGTTGAGTCAATAGTAAAAGTAATCAGTCAAATTTATCTCTCATCTTTTTTGAAAGCTTATCATCTAGGTATTGAATTTGTCCTCTGGCTTGTTTCTTTTGTGGTCACAGGATGGCTCTGACAGTTCTTGGCATTACTTTTTTAAATTAATTCATTATTATTTTTAGTTGTAGTTTGACACAATACCTTTTAGTTATTTATTTTTATGTGGTGCTGATGATCAAACTCAGCACCTTGCATGTGCTAGGCGAGTGCTCTCCTGCTGAGCCACAAACCCAGCCCCAATTAATTAATTTTTAAAATTCATTCTAATTAGTTATACATGAAAGTAGAATGCATTTTGACTCATTGTACATGAATGGAGGACAACTTCTCATTCCTCTTGTACCAGTAGTGTAATCATACATGTATATAGGGTAATAATGTCATTCCATCATCCTTCGCATCCCCACAGCCCCTTCCCTCTCTTCACTCCCCTCTGCACAATGCAAAGTTCCTTCATTCTTCCCTACCCCCTACCCCATGGATCAGCATCCTTTTATCAGAGAAAACATTTGACTTTTGGTTTCTTTAGGATTGGCTTATTTCACTTAGCATGATATTCTCTAGTTCTATCCATTTACCTGCAAATACCATAAATTCATTTTTCTTTAATGCTGAGTAATATTCCATTGTGTATATGTAGCACATTTTCTTTATCCATTCATTTGTTGAAGGACATCTAGGTTGGTTCCATAATTTAGCTATTGTAATTGAGCTGCTATAAACATTGATGTGGCTGCATCACTGTAGTATACTGATTTTAAGTCCTTTGGGTATAAACCAAGGAGTGGGATAGCTGAGTCAAATGGTGGTGCCTTTCCAAGTTTTCTGAGGAATCTCTATACTGCTTGGTATTACTTTTACACTTGACCATGTCTAGAGTCACAGAAGAAAGCTCTCCACTGGTGACTTTCTCTAAAGGAATCTAAAAAACCTTTACAATTCCCCAGCAGTCCATTCCTAATGTTCTACACATAGTTCTGGCCATTCACTGTCAAAAAGAATGGGATTACCACGGTGGGCTTAGTCCCCACAGGAGTTACTCTTGGCACTGGGAATATGGTAGATCTCCCCTGAGTTCTATGGGGGGGTCACATTTGAGGTTCTATCAGCAAGTAAAAAGAGAGGGTGGCCTTATCAGGGGCTGCTCCAGTTGGTCATCAGATGAGGGAGGAAAGAAGCACAGATACTCTGTCTTTAGAGCTGATGATTCTATTTGGGCTTTCATGTTTTATTTAATTAATTAATTAATTAATTAATTTGTTTGTTTGTTTGTTTGTTTGTTTGTTTGTTTGTTTTTGTAGCTGACATTTTAGAAAGAGAGTGTTGTACTAAATTTTGTTTTTAAATTTTTTATTCTAATTTGTTATATATGACAGCAGAATGCATTACAATTCATATTACACATACAGAGCACAATTTTTCATATCTATGGGTAAAAAAGATGGTGGAATGAGATGGACATCATTAGTACATGTATGAAGACACAAATGGTGTTATAGTAAATTTAATCAAATTGTCAGGGAGAGTGCATCCAGAAAATTGTCCCTCGTATTACTTTCGAGATGCCTGTCATTAGAGGGCTGTAAGGACTTGTTCCTAGGCTATTCCAATTTTTCAGGAATGGAGTTTGACAATCAAATACATGATGGTGTGGGGATTATCTTAAAGAAGTAGGTCTCAAACTTTTTGGCTTGGGATTCTCAATATTCTTAAAAATTACTGTCAAACTGAAAGATTTAGTTTATGTTGGTCATATCTACTGGTAATTGCCATCTTCAAATTTTAGAAGAAGAAATCTCCATACTGCTTTCCAGATTGGTTGCACCAATTTGCAATCCCATCAGCAATATAAGAGTGTGCCCTTTCCCCACATCCTCGCCAACACTTATTGTTGTCTGTATTCTTAATATCTGCCATTCTGACTGGAGTGAGATGAAATCTTAGAGTAGTTTTGATTTTCATTTCTCTAATTGCTAGAGATGTTGAACATTTTTTCATACTTTATCGATTGTATATTTTCTGAGAAGTGTCTGTTCAGTTTCTTGGCCCATTTATTAACTGGGTTATTTGTTTTTTGTGTTAAGATTTTTGAGTTCTTTATATATCCTAGAGATTAGTGCTTTATCTGATGTGAATGTGATGACCCAGCTATCTCACTCCTCAGTTTATATCCAAAAGACTTAAAAATAGCATACTACAGGGACACAGCCACATCAATGTTTATAGCAGCACAATTCACAAAACTAAACTGTGGATCCAATCTAGATACCCTTCAGTAGATGAATGGATAACAAAACTATGGTATATATACACAATGGAATATTACTCAGCATTAAAAGAGAATAAAATCATGGTATTTGCAGGTAAATGGATGGGATTAGAGAATATAATGCTAACTGAAGTAAGTCAATCCTAAAAAACCAAATGCCAAATGTCTTCTTTAATATAAGGATGCTGATTCATAAAGCGGATGGGGTGGGAGCATGGGAGGAATAGATGAACCTTAGATAGGGCAAAGGGGAGGGGGAAGAAGGGGGATTATGGGGGTAGGAAAGGCAGTGGAATGAGATGGACATCATTACCCTAAGTACATGTATAAAGACACAAATTGATGTGAATATACTTTGTATACAACCAGAGATATGAAAATTGTGCTCTATTTGTGTAATATGAATTGAATTGCATTCTGCTGTCATATGTAACTAATTAGAATAAATAAAATAAAATAAATTAGAAAAAATTTAAAGATATTCAATATATATTTATATTAGTTCACTTAAAATAATGATAAACTATGTACTAATATCAATAATACATTTTAAAGAAAAAGTAACCAATTTTTCAAAACAAAAACTGCAATGAGAAAAAAGTGTCACCATTTTACATTTTGTAAATCTTTCTCCTGCCTGGCTTAATAGAAAACGGCTGAATTATCATGGCTGTTTTTGTATTCTGTCAGGCTGTTATGTAACTTGTAGCCACTGGAAAACTCCACTGAACATTTATGAGAGAATCAGTCTTAATATTATTATGAAAATAGTTCTGATCTCATGGATTCCCTCATACAGTGCCCCACAATCCTAGAGGTTCCACAGACCACATTTTGAGAACTATTATCTTAAGGTTTTCTGTGGAATATGTCCGTGTATATATTTATAATTGTTCCCAGCAGTAGCACAGGCAATAATAGCACATAGGATATATAATATGATTTATCCCAAAATAAATGCAGTAACATTTCAAAGGAAATATCCATGACATAAAGCAGATTTAATTTTTTTTTTCAGATTTAACATTTCAGATGATTTGAAGGTGGGCTTTTTCACCACAGACCACGCTACTCAAACAGATTCTAGTGAAATTTTGCCACTAAAGGAGTTAAGTTCCTGTACAAAAAAGTTAGTGAAGGTAAATCTGAATTTATTTTGAAACTTCAAAGATAATTTTAGGAATTTGTCTTCATGTATCTTTCATTGAGAGAATCAAAATGATTAAATTTTCTTAGATAGTATAATCTTTTTTTGCTAGCATGCATCCTTTTTATTGCTATAATTATATGTAATAGTAGAATTTATTGTTAAGTTTTGTACATGCACAGAATATAGCAATATAATCTGATTAATTTTCCACAGTACTGCCCAAATAAATCATTAGCATTTTGGCAAACTGAGCTGAATGACCATTGTATTTTTAAAAATTATTAATGCAAGCCAAGTACAATGGCTTGGGAAGGTAAGGTAGGAGGATTGCAAGTTCAGAGCCAACCTCAGCAACTTAGCAAGACTCTGTCTCAAAAAAAATAAATAAATAAATTTTAAAAAGGTCAGGGGATGTGGTTCAGTGTTTAAGTGCCCCTGGGTTCATTCCCCAGTTCAAAAAAAAATTATTAATGGAAGCTATGATTTATATTTACATCATGCTTATATATGCCAACTTATTTATTGAAATGCTTATTACTCTCTATTTTTTGACATCTGTGATCATATTCTGTTGATGATCCTTCAAAAATTATAAAATCATATTTTTGAATCTTTTTTGATTGAAAAAGGAGGGAGAATTTCACACACATCAGATTTTAAGAGTTGTTATTAAAGATCCTAATCAATAAAACTATCATGTGAGGTAGCATAATTCTGTAAATACTCTCATGAACCTCATTTTTATTTTTCATTTAATATAATTGGAAATCATTCCATATTGGCATATAGTTTCCTTATTTGCTTTACAAGTACATCATGTCACAAAGTGTACCACATCTATTTAGCTATTCCTCTATTGATAGACATTCTGGTAGTTTCTAATCTTTTACTGTGATGAATAATCCTGTGCATACTGTGTGTCAGTAAATCTGTGGTGTAAATTCTTAAAAGTGGAATTTCTGTGTCAGAGGGTGTATGCATTAGTCATTTTGAAGGATATTGCCAAATTGCCCTGCATAAAGATTATACCAATTTATACTCCCGCTAGTAGCTTTTGAGGATGTCTCTTCCCTATATACTTGCAATTTTTTAAAAAATATTTATTTAGTTAGTTAGTTTTTGGCGGACACAACATCTTTGTTGGTATGTGGTGCTGAGGATCGAACCCGGGCCACACGCATGCCAGGCGAGCGCGCTACCGCTTGAGCCACATCCCCAGCCCTATACTTGCAATTTTATTGTCTTCTTTTATAAAGACAATTTTCAAGAAAGATTCCTTTTTCTCTTTGTAAACTAGATGTGTCCAAAGGACTAAATTTAGTCAACTGTGTCCAAATGACTAAATGTAAACTAGGACACACCTAGTTTACATTTAAATTCTACCTAGTAGGATTTAATCCTACCTAGTAGGATTTAAATGGAAATGGAGTCTGGCATCTTTTGGGTACCTCCTTTAAGACACAGTTTCCATGATCTCACTGCCACATTTTGCTCCCTTCCCTCTAATCTCCTTTTCTCATATCCTTCCTTATATCCCCTCTCTCCACCTCCCTACCTCCCCCTTTCTTGTCCCACCTTAATTTCTCACAACGGGGATTAAATGCCAACATGAATTAACTATCTTCATTTGGCAGATAGTCATTTTGGAACCCTAGCCACCATGAGATGGAATTATTGTAATTCACCATCTGTGAGAAATAATCTTAAAAGGCAACACAGGCCCCTGACCAGGTACCTGATTATAAGCCTAGAAACAGGGAATGTGCGGGAATATTTACACGGAGAGCCTTATTCTCTACAAAATGCTTTAACTTTTTTTTTTTTTTTTTTAAGATTGTTTCATCCCTTGAGCAGGATTATAGGTTCGTCAAGCAATTTCTTCAAATGAAATTTGAGGACCGGCTTCAAGAGGAATCTTCCAATATCTTCAATGATCTACATGACAGGATCCTTGAAATGGAAAAACATTATCATCAGGTAAATGTTCTCTCGTTTTCTCTGTTTTAATGGGGATTGATCTTGCTCTTAGATGTCTGTGTTCTGTAGTTTTGATTTTAGTGATTTATGAGGACAGCTTAATTCGTATAGATTGTAACTCACAGAGTAGATTGTACAAAGAGCTTCACTGTGTTTTAGGAACTTTCCTTAGTAAGTTGTATATGAGCTCACTAACCCATTTACCTTATAAAGTAGGTATAATTACTTTTCCTCCCTTACAGATAAGAACACTTTGGCACAGAAAGGTCGATTAACTTGTTCAAGGTCACCCATTAAACAGCAGAGCTTCAGGTTTCAGGCCAGGCAGTTTGAAGCTTAGAGTTTTTGTTTAGAGTTACGATTTTATGTGACCTTATTTGTGTTTTAATGGCCCTGTTGTTGGCCAAAGATATAAAAATGACTGCTTCAAGGAATTTCATAAAAGTTTTGGTCAGGGTAACATACTTAGCTGTCATTAAGAACAGACAGCACTAATATTTCTGTGCTAACAAGAAAACTCATATTTTGTTGACCATACCATATTAAATATTATGCTAAGCCTTTTAATTGTATTTATTCTTTTAAGTCTCTCAAAATCCTAAAGTGGAAGTCCTGTTATACTTCAGTTACTCATTAAGACTGAGCTTGCCAAGGTTAGATAACTTGTATAAGGCCTGACAGATGGTAAGGGGCCCAATATTTAAATTCTGTCCTTTCTGACTCTAAATCCTATTTGTTGTTTATACTCCATTCTGGAATCAGAACTGATGTCAAAATCAAGAGCATTTTTACAAAATTTACTGTACCATTTTTTAATTTGTCCTAATTAGTTATACATAACAGCAGAATGCATTTCAATTCATTGTACACAAATGGAGCACAACTTTTCATTTCTCTAGTTGTACACAATGTAGTGTCACACCATATGTGCAGTCATACATGTACCTAGGGTAATGATGTCTATCTCGTTCCAGAATCTTTCTTGCCCCCCCATGTCCCCTCCCCATCTTTCCCTCTCCTTTGCCCAAAGTTTCTCCATTCCTGATGCCCCACCACCACCCGGCCCCATTAGAGATCAGCATCCACTTATCAGAGAGAACATTTGGCCTTTGGTTTTGGGGGATTACTGTCTGATTTTTATCAAATTATTTGCTCAATCAGAAAATGACTCTGATTTGTTTGGGGTTAGCCAATCAGTCTTCATGAACAAAACCCACCAAAAAGTATAAGGTCAGAAGAAGATACGAATCATAAGTAGATTTTACTATTTTTACAAGGAAAGCACTAAAATACTTTAGTTGATGTGTAAAATTAAATGAAGTGTTCAAATTATCTGTGTATTTTATTCATAAGATCTCTCTATTGCTCTGGGTTTTATATAAGTAAAAATTAAATTTGTTATAATAGCTATAATGGGAGAAATAAGTATAAATTGAAGATCTCAAGAGATTGTGATGATTTGGATGGTGGCTTTTAATGATGAGTTCCCCTTAGTAGATGTGAGTTATATTTGGAAATACATTATAGTGCTAACTGTATTCTTTTATTTACAGAATGAGGATACCATGAGAAAATGCTTTAACCAGCAGTTAGCTGATGCCATTGCTGATATCAAAGGAATGTATAAGGTGGGTTTTTGGTGTTGTCAAGGGCAAAACTGGCTTAATTCCTATTCCTGTAAGGAGTGGACTCATCTTGAGTTTCCAGTCTGTGTTGTTACTTTTGAAGGCCTATTTCTCCAATTTTCAGATCACCTCAGAGGGTTTGGGCCCAAGATTGTTCATACTGTCATTAAATTTACCAAACTACGCTTTATTATAACAGACATACACTTCCAGAAACTGGAAAATTCCAAACTGCTATCTAGGACATCTGGGAAAGTTGCTAGAGTAACCCAAAATGTGTCTGGTAAAGATGCAGGTGGATAGTGCCGTTGGAGAGCATGGTAGCGACCACCTGTAATCTCAGCAGTTGGGAGCCTGAGGCAGGAGGATTGTGAGTTCAAAGCCAGCCTCACCAGTTTAGCAAGTCCTAAGCAACTTAACAAGACTCTATCCAAAATAAAAATAAAAAATAAAAAAGGGGCTGAGGATGTGGCTCAGTGGTTTAGTTCCCCTGGCTTCAATCCCTAGTACCCCCCCCAAAAAAAATGCACTTGGATGAACATCAGGTAGGCCTAAGCAATAGTTCATGGGACCTGTAGTAAATGGCAGCAAATGGTCTCTGATCCTCTATGGATTAACTTGTCTAATGACAGAGACACTTATATCTACCAGACATGGTGCTTCACTCTATTATACAATGGGAAAATTCAAATTTTCATATTTTTTAGACTTACTAAAGACCTTGGGGTTCTATTAGTATTTATAACTATAATATCATCTTTCATTTCAATATGCTTTCATAAATAAATATTTTATATTTGTAGGTAATTGCCCACTGATTGTATAAAAACATCTTTTCAGAAAAATTAACATATTTGCACTTAATTATGTAATTACTTGTTAAATGTCTCTGTTCTGTGCCAAACTGTAAGCTTTATGAGGGCAGGAATATTGTCTGTATTACTGATGTGGCCCTGCCTTTTAGCACTTTTCTTTGTACATAATTGACCATCAGGTAATAATTGTTAAGTGAATGAATGACTGATAGCTGTACCTGTGGCCAACCTTCGTAGAGTCTGCTCATCAGTCATTCTCCCCAGTTGCACTTTCTCTCCACTCCTGTTTTTTTTACTAACAGAAGCACTTCAAATCTTACATAAGTCAACATACTATGTACTTTCCTTCCTGGCTTCCTTTTTAGTTATGGCAAGAGCATGGGCAAGGTCCTTTACCCAGGGGACCTGAAGATAAGTAGGCTGTGGGGCTCTAGAGAGATGTGGTTCTTCCTAATTAAAAAGAACTCATGGGAGAACTCCTTCACCAATCTTTGTGGCTCTGAGCCACATTGTCTCCAGAGGTGGCTGCAACACTAGGTCCCACTCTCCTGCTCTTCTGTAACATCACCTTGCTTCCCTCCCATCAACAAATGGGGTCTAATTCCCTTCCCTTTAGTTGAGGCTGGCCTTAGAGACTTGCTTATAAGCAAGAATGTGAGGAAATGAAGTTGCATGACTTCTAAGACTGGGTCCAGAGATGCCTTGCAGTTTTATCCTGATATTCTCAAAATATTTGCTCTCTGGATTCTCCCTCTCTGAATCCAGCTGCCATGCTGAGAGAAGCCCAAGCCCCAGGAAGGGATGACTTGTAACTGCTGGATCTTCAGGCTCTAAGTCATCTCTGTTCAGGTATCAAAAAACATGAGCGGTAAAACCCTCAGATGGCTCCAGCCATTGGCCAGTTAGAATCTTTCTACCTGAAATGACTTTATGGAACAAAGATCAAGCTATCCCTGCTGTTTCTGTCCTGCATCCCTGATTCAGAGTTGTCATTTAACATACAGTTTGTGTTTTGTATTGCTACATGAAATAGCTGGAACAGGATCTTTACATTCACATCAACAATAATTTCTTTTTTTTCCAAGAGAGAACAATAATTTTTTAAATTTGTTTTGTTTTTAATTTATTTATTTATTTTGGTTAGTGCAGAGCAACATCATGGTTAAGGGTTAGCACAGATATGATTTAGAGCAGGAACACTGGAGTAAAACTCCCTGGGTTTGAATCCTGGCTCTTCTACTTTATTTTCGTGTGACCTTAGATAAAAGTACTGAATCGCTCTGCCTTGGTTTTCTCAGCTGTTAAATGGGACTCACAATAGTACTCACCTCATAAAACCTAAAAGTAAAAAGGATTGGTCTTTATGAAGAACTAGAATAGTTCCTGATTTGTTATTAGTAAAATCTGTTTGTTAAAAAAAAACACCTGCACATAGTCATGATGTTCCTTCATGTTAGTTTCTTTTTCTGCTCCTTTATTATCTTACCTTAGTATTCAGGCTTATCGCTTTTGTCCACTGACCGCATTAATATATTATTAATATATTATCAATATTTATTATGTTGATATTCATTATAATATATAATATACTATTAAAATATATATGTTATATATAATTTATATAATATTTATTATATCAATATTTATTATATTGAACCTAATGAAAAGCCATTTTTGGAGCCCAAAGAAGGTCAAGTGTTAACAATTTCATATGTTTCGACCTAAGACACATAGTTTTCAAAAAACATAGTTATTATTACAAATAAAGGGCAGTACAGTCTGCACAAAATATTAGCTCTAGTATGTTTAAGAAAGACAAATTCATTTTCAGCTTGACCAACACTTGCTGAACGAATGCTGTGAGCTGAGATAGGCTGGACATTGGCACTGGGGAGATGAGGTGGGGATGAGTGGAGGGGAACAGGACTGTTAACAAATCATAGGTTGGCAAGTGAAGAGGTAAAGAGAGATACCAGGACTTAGGGAACACCCCAAAGGACAGTTATTTCTGCTGGTGTGTGTTGGGAAGACTTCATAGATGATAATACTTGTGCTGGGTTTAATGTTAAGTACTCGGTAGGTGATCATATAATCAAAGGGGATTCTAGGCAGGCCATTTAGTGTATATTAGAATATTTTGGGTGGCAAGTGATAGAAATCTAGCTCACACTGGCATTAGTTAAAAGGGATTTTTAGGGGCTGGGGTTGTGGCTCAGCAGTAGGTAGAACGCTCACCTAGCACGTGCGAGGCTCTGGGTTTGATCCTCAGCACCACATAAAAATAAAATAAAGACATTGTGTCCAACTACAACTAAAAAATAAATTTTAAAAAGGGGATTTTATTGGCTCATGTCACTGAAAGGTGTAGAGATCATAATGACTTCAGGAAAATCTGTGTCTAGAGGTTTAAATAATGTCCATCAAGGAATTGTCCATCCTTGCTTCTGCCTTATACTCTAATGACTTAGTTTCCAGAAAGATTCTGCAAACTTAGAGCATATCTTTCCACCTAGGTCCTACAAGAGTCACAAAAATGACTTTGAATGACCTGCCCTGGATATTGTGTTCCCCTCCCCAAGGGATTCAGAGTCATAATCCCATCCCAGGAGATAATATCAAGGAGAAGGGTTACCCAAATTAAAATGAGAGGTTGTTATCTGAAGGAAGGATGCTGGTTAGGCAGAACTGGTTAGGTAAAATAGCTTTCCACTTGCAATAGCATGTAAGAGGGAAAGTTGGACCTTGTCCGAGAACTGTACATGGTTATTGTTGCTAGATATGGCATTACCCCATATGGTAGCCATGAGCCATTAACAATTCAGATCCTTGGTTACAACTCTTCAATTCCTGATATGGTGTTATGAATAACAGGAACCATCTCATACCCTTATATTCTAAGTTAGTGTTGTTGATAATTTGAAGTTGAGCCCAGTTGTGTCTGTGCATCTAGAGCAGTACCTGAGTGAGCTGGCTTGTCCAAATGTGGTGCCCAGAAATGAAGTATAAGTCTCTTTTGCCTGGTTTTATCCTGTGGAGTAAACCTTCAAAGTTGGCTCCAAGATCTTCACTTTGTAGGTGAGAAAAATAAGTCAGGGCAATGTTAAGCAGGAGGCAGGATGTTCAAGGTCACAGGGCCAGCTAGTGGTAGAGTTGGGAGCGGAGTGCTCCGCTATGTCTCTAAAGTTATTCTGTAGATAATGGGGGTGTGTGTGTACTTGAATTCTAAGTGGGAGAAAGAGAGGAGCTTTAATGTCCTTTAGAATGATGAGTCCTATAAAGTGTTAAATACATGTTGGAAAAACGGAGACAAAATTGCAGTCTACAAAGACAAGCACCATACAGGTTTTGTTCATCAAAGTCCCTGCAGTAGCTAGTACAGTGCTTGAGACAGGTTTTTAATATTTAATGGAGGAAGACAGAAAGAAGAAAGGAAAAGAGGCAAGGAGAAAGATGAGCATAGGAAAGAAGTTCTGTTCTAGATTAAGTAGAGATGGCTCACCAGATGCAGCATGTTAGGGTTCCGATTTGAACAAACCAACTTTAAAGAAAAGGGGGAAGGAGGTTGAGACAATTGGAGGAATTTTATTATGGGTTGTATATTAAATTATATTAAGAAACTATTTTTTAAATTTGTTAGGTATGATGCTGGCATTGGAATTATGTAAAAAAGTCCCCAGGTCTTAGAGATGTACCTTGATATGTTTCAATGACACGATGTCTAAGATTCTATCAAAAATACTTAAGCACAAATGAGTAGATAAGTGTATGGCAAACTATTATTATTATCTCCATTTTGCTCTATTTTGTTTTATGTTTAGAATTTTCCATCAGAACCTGGGCATGGAGGGACATTACTATAATCCCAGCTATTTGAGAGGCAGAGGCAGGAGGATCTCTTGAACCCAGGAGTTTGAGATCAGCCTTGTGAGACCTGTCTTGAAAAAAATTGCACCATAAAAAAATAGACATGTTTGAAAATACAAATTAACTTTTTAATCCCCCTTCTTTGTATTACCACATTTAAATATAGTTGATTTATATTGTGTGTTTCATAATTCCCATATCTTCCATTTTCGGGGGTCTCCTAAGGGCTGACTCTCACCATGTGTCATTTACTTTGAGTTTCATGATATTTTGACCATGAACTCAAATTTCTGTGAGAATTCTTTTTGAGTCCTGAATATAGGTAAGTTTCTTCAGGAAACATTTGTGCTTGCCTCCTGGATCTATGACCACTATAACTTAATTCTCAGCTTGAGGTATTTTTCAGACCACTCAGATGTATGAATTTGGGCATGAAGCTGTGTGGGCCACGTTGTGGTTGTAAATTCTCAGGAGAATTTTGTTTGGTTTCCGTCCTCCTATTATAACTAGAGCCAGTTTCTAGGTAGGAACCAACTCCAGAGTGGAGTATTGGGCATGGGTACAAAGTTCAAGATGGTCACCTCTGGCTCATTCTTACCCTGAAAGACTGGCTCTGCCCCTTTAAAGGGCTAGTCTTCTATTATTTAGAATTGGCACTCTGAAGAGGACCTAGTTGTCTTTCCTGTATGTCTTGAAAAGAGTTGGAGATCAAAGCTCAGATTTACCTGGTTTAACAATGCCTTAGAAGTAAAGGCCAGCTTGAGTATTCTGTGTACTTCTCTGGGATTCTGAATTCACTTAATTTTGGTCTGAATGTTCTATGTATAATTATAAAATCTATAAAACAACAACAACAACAACACAAAACATGCTTTTTTTAAGGGTTTTTTTTTATTATTGATTTCATAGTCCTTGGTGTGTCTTTAATGACTTCTGGAACACTGCCATATTTCTAATGTTTTTCAAATGTTCAAAAATATGTCTGAATAATCAGTATCTATCTATATATATATATATATATATATATATATATATATATATATAGTATTTCTACTTTCTAGGAATGGAAGGCTCTGAAATAATTAAATTCTTTATATTCATCAGTTTTTTATAAATGGCTAGTTAAATATTCCTAACTGGAAGTGGATTAATTGTGGTTAGTTGCCTCATCTGATTAAAAGTTTGTTCACCTTAAATTAAAGAAAAGTCATTATTTGAGCCAGCTTGGTGGTGCACATCTGTGATTCCATCCACTCAGGAGACTCAAGCAGGAGGATCACAA
Organism: Spermophilus citellus; assembly: GCF_964194105.1. Lineage (NCBI taxonomy): Eukaryota > Metazoa > Chordata > Mammalia > Rodentia > Sciuridae > Spermophilus > Spermophilus citellus. Next base: position 79,927,473 of record NC_138187.1, on the reverse strand, counting down.
GTTTGAGGCGAGCCTGGGCAACTTATTGAGTCCCTGCCTCAAAATTAAAAATAAAAAGGACTGGTAATGAGGCTGGGCATGGTGGCACATGCCTGTAATTTGAGCAACCTGGGAGGATGAGGCAGGAGGATCCCAAGCTCCTGGAGAGCTTCAGCAACTTAGTGAGGTCCTAAGCAATTTAGTGAGACCTTGTCTCAAAATAAAAAATAGAAGAGCTGGGAATGTAGCTCAGTGGTAAGACTCCCCTGGGTTCATTCCCCAATTTTGAAAAAAAGGGGGGGCTGTGGGGGCGCAGCTTAGTGGTAGAGGACTCCTGGGTTCTATACCTAGTACAAAAAAAATCTAAAAATTAAATTAAAAAGTCATTATTTGAATCTGTACTTTGGTCTTTTTGGCATTGCTTTGATGCATGACCTCACAAAGCTTTCCTAATCCTTGGATGACCTCACAAAGCCTTCCTAATCCTGGCCACCCGGTTTGTTCAGGTTTAGTCACAAGAAAGAACAAAAGAGTTGAAAATGGGAGGTGTACATTTTTGGCAGAGATAAGGTAAGTGACTCCATGCTGCCCTCTGGGGACCAATAAATATACAGTTTTTTTTTTTTCAGGCTTGGAGAAAGTTTCTAAATCTATTTAACTTTTTAAACACTTTCATGTGATATTAGAGGCAATTTTGTGTGATAGAGGCAAGCCTACTTTTTCAAAAATATATCTTACTTAGATATTTTTTTTTGAAATATCTTTCATTTTGGAAATGTATCAGCTAATACTCAGATGAGACAAACTATTCTAGGTATTTCAAACAGATAGGGTTTAATTTAGGCACTTAACACAAAGACTAGTGGAGTGAGCTGGGATATAGCTCAGTGGTAAAGCACTCACCTCGCATGTATGAAGTCCTGGGTTCAATCCCCAGTTGAAAGAAAGAAAGGAAGAAAGAAAGGAAGGAAGGAAGGAAGGAAGGAAGGAAGAAAAGAAAGAAAAAGAAAAGAAATGAAACATAATTCCCACCTCCACTCCACCCCAACCCCAGAAAAAGAATAGAAGAGTGAAAGTCAGGAATACCATCATTAACTTTTAACCTTATAAACAATTGTTGGGGTATCATTCACTGAATATCTTCCTTTTCTATTGATTTATGATGTTTACCTCATCATATAAGCCTAAGATTCGTTTTATGGCTATCTAGCTATTTTGTGGCAATATATTAAGACTATTTATGCTGTATTGTGACTGTATATTGATTTTTGTATTAAATATTTTTAGCATTAAAACTTTTACTTTTTTTCAATTGAACTTGGGATCTTATACTTGATCTGAGGTACACACTCAGCCCCAAATGTTTAATATCTAGTGAATTTAGGTCTTCTTTTATTAGATATCTTTATTAGATGTCTTTAGTTTTTATTCTTTCAGATAAACTTTCAGGTAATTTAGTTTATTTCCACTTCAAAAAAAAGCTTTTTGTACTTTTATTGAAATTCACTTGTTTAGAAATTTATTCATGAATTTAGGAAGAAATAATATCATGTATAATGTTCAATTTTCCTAACCAAGAATATTATCTTGAATTCTTCTCAATTTATTTATGTGTTGCTTTATGTATTTTAATAAAGTTTTAGAGTTTTATTTATGTAGGTTATCTGCATTTTCACACGACTAAGTTATTTCTAAGCATTATATTTTATAGCTTTAGAAAATGTAATATTTTCTGCCAGTAAGATTGGCAGCCATTATGAAGTCAAACAACAACAAGTGTTGGCGGGGATGTGGGGAAAAGGGTACACTTGTACACTGCTGGTGGGACTGCAAAATGGTGAGGCCAATTTGGAAAGCAGTATGGAGATTCCTGGGAAAGCTGGGAATGGATCCACCATTTGACCCAGCTATCACCCTTCTCGGACTATTCCCTGAGGACCTTAAAAGAGCGCACTATAGGGATACGGCCACATCAATGATTATAGCGACACAATTCACAATAGCTAGACTGTGGAACCAACCTAGATGCCCTTCAATAGATGAATGGATAAAAAAATGTGGCATCTATACACAATGGAGTATTATGCAGCACTAAGAAATGACAAAATCATAGAATTTGCAGGGAAATGGATGGCATTAGAGCAGATTATGCTAAGTGAAGCTAGCCAAGCCCTAAAAAACAAATGCCAAATGTCTTCTTTGATATAAAGAGAGCAACTAAGAACAGAACAGGAAGGAAGAGCATGAGGAAAAGACTAATAGTAAACAAAGACGAATGGGGGGAGAGAAAGGGAGAGAGAAGGGAAAGCATATGGAAATGGTAGGAGACCTTCAATGATACACAAAATTATAAGAGGTTATGAGGGGCAAGGGGAGGGGGGGAAAAGGGGAGAGAATTGAACAACAGCAGAGGAGATAGAGAGGGAAGATGGGAGGGGAGGGGAGGGGAGGGGGGATAGTAGGGGATAGGAAAGGTAGCAGAATACAACAGTCACTAATATGCCATTATGTAATAATGTGAGTATGTAACAGTTGTGATTCTGCAATCTGTATTTGGGGTAAAAATGGGAGTTCAAAACCCAATTGAGTCTAATGTATGAAAGATGATATATCATGAGCTCTGTAATGTTTTGAACAATCAATTAAAAAAAAAAGAAAGATAACTGAAGGGTCTGAACCATCAGAATTTTATCCCCTTAAATGAAAGAATCAAAGAACCACCCTTACCTTTACCAAACGCTCCTTCGAGGGCCCATGAATGAAGTCATTGCCTTCTTATTGTGTTTTTTTTTTTATTTTATTGTTGGTTGTTCAAAACATTACATAGTTCTTAATATACCATATTTCACAGATTGATTCGAGTGTGTTATGAACTCCCATTTTTACCCCGTATACAGATTGCTGTGTCACATCAGTTACATTTCCATTGATTTACAAATTGCCTTTCTAGTGACTGATGTATTCTGCTGTCTATCCCATTCTCCACTGTCCCCTCACCCCTCCCCTCCCCTCCCCTCCCCTTCTCTCTCTCCATCCCCTCTACTATAAATCGTTTCTTCCACTTCTATAATTTTCCTCCTACTCCTCCTTTCCTCTTATATGTAAATGTGTATAACCCTTATTGTGTTTTGCTTTACCTTGTTTTTCTTTTTTCTGTGAGAAAACTCCAGAATAGCCAAAGGGCCTTCATAGAACTCTGTTGGGGTAAGTTTGGAAGAGAAGGAGCTGGATAGATACAAAATTGAAAAAAAAATAATTCAGAGATGTAGGGAGGATCTGAGGGAAACACTGTCCTCTGTTTTGTATGGATGTGCACTATTGGAACCTAACAAAAGCTTGTGACTTCAGTTGTTCTTTTACATTAGGTGATGCTGGTGACACTTTGGTAAACTTGCTGCTCTTCTCTTAGCAGATAAAAGTGATAATAAATGCAGTCATCATATATTGAATTATTTACTATGTCCCAGGTAGAGTGCAGAGTGTTCCCCATACATCATTATATTTACTATTTTTTGCAGAAAAACACAAAAGATAAGAGCTATATTAGGACAGATTACCAAAAGAATGCAATTTTTCAATCTAAGTTTCAATCTCCATATCTTTTCTTTTTTGGTGCAACTACAACTGGTATTTGGTAAAAATGGTGACTGACACCTCTTTTTCACATGTTATCATGCAGTTATTTGCAGAAAACTCTGCTGCTCCTGTATCTTCTCCTTTTCTGGATAAGCCACCAATTCCTTAATTGTTCCTTATATGAAGAGAATTCCAGACTTCTCAGTATCCTTCTGGCCTTCTTAAAACATTATCTGGCTAGTCACTGTCCTCTTATATGGGATAAGTATGTAACCAAACTTATTTGTATCAGTGACAGTCATTTCCTAATGACTTTAAGGAAACTCAAAGCCTGGCAGGAAAATCAACTTAGTTCTCCTTTTTCTAGTTACAGGCCATGAGGAAGCAAGAGAAGGCAGTCTGAACCTCTAGCTGTGCTTATCTTCTGATGGAGGTCTTGCCATGTTGCCTACGCTGGCCTAGAACCCCTGGGCTCAAACTATCCTCCTACCTCAGCCTCCCATGTAGCTGGGACTATAAGCATGCACTCCCAGTCTTTGTTTCTCATAAGACAATATTAACAATAACATTTATTTTTCAAGTATTCAAGATTCGTAGATTTTTTTAAAAAGTAACCTAGATACTTTATTTCAATAATCACAGATTTTATGAACACAAATGAAACAACATAAAAACATAAATGTGTAAAAATGCAAATGTTGAATTCATTGTCCTAATATAAATTGTTAGCAGAGAAAGAAAATATTGCTACAAAGAACTATGCTACATAAGATAGAAGAAAATGTAGTCACAAACGTTTGATCATTATATTTGATCTTTCAAAAATATGTGATATTGAAAACAGATGTCAATTTGTATCATTAAATCAGAGAATGTCTTTGTACAAAATTTTCTACCTGCTATAAAGACTTTCTTTCAGTTTTTGGAAGAAGGGGAAATAGTTGCAAGTTAACTTCAAATACTTTCATATGACATTTACATCATCAAATAATCACACCTCTTCTTTGGTAATTTTGTTATGAGCCATTCCAGTTTTTTTGTTTTGTTTATTTATTTTTTGTAGGGACTATAACTTCTTTATTACTAGTATTTATTTCAAGGAAAGTAATTCTTATTTGTCCTTTTCTTTACATTCTTAAATATAAATGAATATTCAATGCAGAGTTACCTGAATCAGTTTCAAGATTGTCCTGTTAAAAATGTGTGTGTTGAAATGTTGAAATTGTTTTTAAAAGTCTTTGAAGTGTGAAAATAATTATTCTTGCAATCTCAATTTGTTGCTTTTTTTCTTCTGCCTCTTGAGGATTCACTGATGAAAAACCTTTGAGAACACAAACGTTTCAGTCATCCATTCAAAGTTTTAACAGTAAATGTTGTCTTGGTGCTAAATCATTGCTACTTAAGTTTAAAAACAAAAAGTCCAAATATGCAATGGAATACTAACATCCCGGTGTTTAGCAGGGATTAAATTTTCTGGACTCTTCTTATGAAATGGATGGGCATCTTCCAAGGGCAGCATGCATGGCCCCAGATAGTGAAGAATTCATTTCCTTGGATCAATCTTAATGGCCCAAATGAGGCTTCAGGTTGAAAGGAGAGTGAGAAAGAAAACAGATGATACTGCAAAAAAAGTTAAAGTCTCTGAAATAAGATGACAAAATATGTCATGTGAAATTCATCATTGGCCCAAACTCATCGTGACTCATACAAAGACTCTTTTCCCTTAACTCTGCCCTTTCTCTCATGTCTCCTAGTCTCACTTGGAAGCATTATAACCCCTCCCACACCCTATCCTCCCCAGCTGGAAACCTGCACAGTCTCTTCCTTGTGCCTATAAACAGACTCTTCAAAGGGCTGCCACCATCCCCCATCCTAGTGTTCACACCCCGGTATGTCCACCTCTCCTGTCTCCTTGAATGTGAACAGGACGAAAACTTACTTCCAAGCAATAGAATATTGCAAAAGTGATGGGCTGCCTGAGTTTATGTGTAGTTCCTGTCTGGCTTGAATCTCTCTCTCCTTTGTGGGCTTGGAGAAAGCAAGAAGCCGTGCTGGGGAACCCCATGTGATATAGAACTAAAGGCAGCCTCTGGCTGATGAGCAAGAACCTGAAGCTCTTGGTCTTACAGCTAAAAGGAAGTGGATTCTTCCAACAACCTAAGTGAATTTGGAAGAAGTTCCTTTACCAATTGAACCTCAGATGAGACCACAGCCTGGAACCACATCTTCATTGAAGCCTTGCAAGACCTTTGCAGAGGATCTAGTTTAGGTGGGCATGAGTTATACTGACCTATAAAAACTAAGAAGATAATAAGTGTGTGTGTGTGTGTGTGTGTGTGTGTGTGTGTATTTTAAGTCACTATGTTTGTGGCAAAGTTGCTATGCAACAATAGAAAAAATAGAACACAAATTCACTCTTCATATTCAGTAAGCCATTCAGTTTTACCTAAATCCATTTTCCATGATCTTATCTCTGATGTCCCAGTAGTCAGCACTGACTGCCTGGCCTGTGGCTTTTGTTTTCTTATTCTTTCAGGTCTTCATACACTCAACCACTTATCCAGTCATCTGAGTCGTTTTTCCACACACAAGTCTGATCACATTCTGCCACTCTTTAAGAACCTTCATGGTTTCCCACATAGCTGTAAAACAAACCCCAAACCCCTTGGCATCACACAAAAAGCCCCTACACCTCCCAGCTTTTATCTCCTTCTGCTACTTTGCTAAAAATTTGCCCACTAGCAATACCAAGCTACTCGCAATCACCTTAGTCTACAAACCTCAAGTTATTAGTCACTTCCCTGGAATTTTCACCTAATATTCCTTATTGCTTTGCTCCTGCCATTCAAGTCTGCTGTTTCCTTCTTGAATTTATGTTTGATTGAGCAATCAGTTGTTGGCAGTGGAGTAGTGAAGTTCCCTACTATTATGATATTGCTCTTTCTTCTTAAGATCTATTATATTCAAAGCTAATATTTGTTTGATATATTTAGGTGCTCCAATACTGAATGCATATATATTTACAGTTGATATATCCTACCAATGAATTGATTTCTTTATCATCATACAGTGATTCTCTTTGTCTCTTGGGATAAATCTTGGCTGAAAGGCTAGTTTGTCTGACATGAGTTTAGCTACTCTTGTTCTCTACTGGTTACCATTTTCATGGAGTATCTTTTCCATTCTTTTGCTTTCAGCCTGTGTGTGTCCTTAAAACTAAAGTGACTCACGTTTAGGCAACACAGCATTGTATTCTGTTGTTTTGTTTAATCTGTTTAGTCCCTCTCTTTGACTGGAGAATTTAATTCATTTACATTGAAACTAATTGTTGGGAGGTAAGGACTCAGTATTGCCATTTTATTAATTATTCTCTTTTGTGGTTCCTTTGTTTCTTTTTTTCTCACTGTCTTCTCTTCTGTTTTTTTTTTTTTTGTGTGTGTGTGGGGGGGGGGTGGCAGTGGTATGCTTTGATTTTTTGTGTGTTTGTGTTTTGTGTATCTACCAGATTTATTTTCTTCGTGGTTACCATGGATCATATACAAAATATCTTACAGTTATAAGATTCTCTTCTAAACTCCTAAAAATTTAATTTCAATTACACAAGTTTCACACTTTTACTTTTGGCCCATTTTCTTATGTGTTTAATAACAACTTGGGGCCTTAGTTATTTTTTCAGTTACTTCTAATACTGTTGTCTAGAGTTAAAAGTGATTTATATTCTACCATTACAATATTAGAATATTCTGAATTTGACCATCTATTTATCTTTACCAGTGGATTTCACACTTTTATAAGTTTTCTTTTTTTAAAAAAATTTATTTATTTATTTATTTTTTATTGGTTGTTCACAACATTACAAAGCTCTTGACATATCATATTTCCTACATTAGATTGAAGTGGGTTATGAACCCCCAATTTTACCCCAAATGCAGATTGCAGAATCACGTCGGTTACACATCCACAATTTTACATAATGCCCTATTAGTAATTGTTGTATTCTGCTACCTTTCCTATCCCCTACTATCCCCCCTCCCCTCCCCTCCCATCTTCTCTCTCTACCCCATCTACTGTAATTCATTTCTCTCCTTGTTTATTTTCCCATTCCTCTCACAACCTCTTATATGTAATTTTGTATAGCAATGAGGGTCTCCCTTCATTTCCATGCAATTTCCCTTTTCTCTCCCTTTCCCTCCCATCTCATGTCTCTGTTTAATGTTACTCTTTTCTTCCTACTCTTCCTCCCTGCTCTGTTCATAGTTGCTCTCATTATATCAAAGAAGACATTTGGTATTTGTTTTTTAGGGATTGGCTAGCTTCGCTAAGCATAATCTGCACTAGTGCCATCCATTTCCCTGAAAATTCTATGATTTTGTCATTTTTTATTGCTGCATAGTACTCCATTGTGTATAGATGCCACATTTTTTTTTATCCATTCATCTATTGAAGGGCATCTGGGTTGGTTCCACAGTCTAGCTATTGTGAATTGTGCTGCTATGAACATCGATGTGGCAGTATCCCTGTAACATGCTCTTTTAAGGTCTTCAGGGAATAGTCCGAGAAGGGCAATAGCAGGGTCAAATGGTGGTTCCATTCCCAGCTTTCCCAGGAATCTCCAAACTGCTTTCCAAATTGGCCACACCAATTTGCAGTCCCACCAACAATGTACAAGTGTACCCTTTTCTCCACACCCTCGCCAGCACTTGTTGTTGTTTGACTTCATAGTGGCTGCCAATCTTACTGGAGTGAGATGGTATCTTAGGGTGGTTTTGATTTGCATTTCTCTGACTGCTAGAGATGGAGAGCATTTTTCCATGTACTTGTTGATTGATTGTATGTCCTCCTCTGAGAAGTGTCTGTTCAGGTCCTTGGCCCATTTGTTGATTGGGTTATTTGGTATCTTATTGTCTAATTTTTTGAGTTCTTTGTATACTCTGGATATTAGGGCTCTATCTGAAGTGTGAGGAGTAACAATTTGTTCCCAGGATGTAGGCTCCCTATTTACCTCTCTTATTGTTTCTCTTGCTGAGAAAAAACTTTTAAGTTTAATTAAGTCCCATTTGTTGATTCTTGTTATTAACTCTTGTGCTATGGGTGTCCTATTAAGGAATTTGGAGCCCGACCCCACAATATGTAGATTGGAGCCAAATTTTTCTTTGTTAATTTTTTCAATAGTTTCTTTTGTTTCAATTTCATTGATTTCCGCTCTGATTTTAATTATTTCTTGCCTTCTGCTACATTTGCTGTTGTTTTGCTCTTCCTTTTCTAGGGCTTTGAGATGAAGTGTGAGCTCATTTATTTGTTGGTTTTTTCTTTTTTTGAGGAATGACCACCAGGCGATGAATTTTCCTCTTAAAACTGCTTTCATTGTGTCCCATAGATTCCAATATGTTGTGTCTGTATTTTCATTTATATCTAAGAATTTTTTGATTTCCTCCTTTATGTCTTCTGTAACCCATTGATCATTCAGTAACATATTGTTCATTTTCCATGTGATGTAGGGTTTTTCCTTCCTTCTTTTATCATTGATTTCCAGTTTCATTCCATTATGATCTGATAAAATGCATGGTATTATCTCCACCCCTGTATATTTACTGAGGGTTGCCCAATGGCATAATATATGGTCTATTTTTGAGAAGGATTCATGTGCTGCTGAGAAAAAAGTATATCCATTTGATGATGGTTGATATATTCTATATATGTCAGTTAAGTCTAGGTTATTGATTGTGATATTCAGTTCTATAGTTTCTTTATTCAACTTTTGTTTGGAGGATCTGTCCAATGGTGAGAGAGGTGTGTTGAAGTCACCCATAATTATTGTGTTGTGGTCTATTTGATTCTTGAACTTGAGGAGAATTTGTTTTATGAATCTCACAGCACCATTATTTGGTGCATAAATATTGATAATTGTTATGTCTTGTTGGTGAATGGTTCCTTTTAACAGTATATAATGACCTTCTTTATCCCTTTTGATTAACTTAGTCTTGAAGTCGATTTTATTCGATATGAGGATGGCCACCCCTGCTTGCTTACAAGGACCGTGTGCGTGGTATATTTTTTCCCATCCTTTCACCTTCTGCCTGTGCATGTCTTTTCCAATCAGATGTGTCTCCTGGAGGCAGCATATTGTTGGATTTGTTTTTTTAATCCATGATACCAGCCTATGTCGCTTTATTGGAGAGTTTAAGCCATTAACATTCAGAGTTACTATTGATATATGGTTTGTACTTCCAGCCATGTTTGATTGTTTATCCTTTTATTAAAAAAATTTAGTTTGTTTCTCCATGATTATCTTTCCCCTCGCCCTCTATCTTTACTGAGGCACTTCCCACTGATGGTTTTGGTTATTGTTTTTCATTTCTTCCTCGTGTAGTGTTTTGCTCAAAATGCTTTGCAATGCTGGTTTTCTGGCTGCAAATTCTTTTAACTTTTGTTTATCATGAAAGATTTTTATTTCGTTGTCATACCTGAAGCTTAATTTTGCTGGATACAGAATTCTTGGTTGGCATCCATTGTCTTTCAGTGTTTGAAATACATTGTTCCATGACCTTCTTGCTTTCAGTGTCTGTGATGAAAAATCCTTTGTTAACCTTATTGGTTTACCCCTGAATGTAATCTGTCTCCTTTCTCTTGTAGCTTTTAATATTTTCTCTTTGTTCTGTATATTGGATATCTTCATAACAATGTGTCTTGGCGTTGGTCTACTGTGATTTTGTGTGCTCGGTGTCCTGTATGCATCTTCAATTTGTATATCTGTTTCCTTTTTTATTTCCGGAAAGTTTTCTGTAATTATTTCATTCAGCAGGCTTCTCATTCCCTTGGTTTGAATCTCTGTACCTTCTTCTATCCGGATGACTCGTAAGTTTGGTTTTTTTATGTTATCCCATAACTCTTGGATGTTTTTCTCGTGATTTTTTACCAGCCTTTCTGAGTTGGCTAGACTCTTTTCAAGATGATATATTTTGTCTTCATTATCTGACGTTCTGGCTTCTACTTGCTCCACTCTGTTAGTGATACTCTCAATTGAGTTTTTAATTTGGTTTATCATTTCCTTCATTTCTAGAATTATTGTTTGATTATTTTTTATAATCTCTATCTCCTGATAAAGATGCTTAACTTCTTCTTCTATCTGTTTATGTAATTCATTCTCAATGTGTTCTTTTGCTGCTTGAATTTGCTGTCTTGTATCCTCTTTAAGGTTCCATTCCATCTGTCTAAGGTGTTCCTTGAGTTCTTTATACGACCATTTTTCTGATGACTCTAGGTCCTCCTGAATATTTAGGCTGTCCTGCATTGTTTGTACTCCTTTTCTTCCTTGCTTTTTGAAGCTGCTCATGTTACTTCTTGTTCTGTTTGACTGCTGAGTTACTGTTTACTCCTATAAATTTATTTGGTGCTTGGGAAGAAAGGTATTAGAAGGGAAGGGAAGAAGTCACTAAAGAGACTGAGAGTAAGCAGGTAGAATTCAAGGAAGGGGGGATAAGAGAAATGAAAAGACAAAAGAAGAAAAAAATAGGAAATAAAAAAAGAAAAAAAAATTTTTTTAAATAATAAAAAAAATTAAAATTAAAATTAGAAGAAAAAAAATTTAAAAAAAATTGTAAAAAAAAATTTTAAAAAACAACAAGAAAGAAAAATGAAAATGAAAGAAAAACCCAATTCAAAAAAAAGAGAAAAGAAAAAAAGAAAAAAAAAAACTAATAAATATAGTCTTAGAGTTTGATTGACTTCTCTTCCAGTAGGTGGCACTGTGCCCACCAGGCCAAGTTTCTCCTGTCAATACGCGGGAACCAATCACTGTGCAGCAGCTCCTCCCAGACTGGGCGAGTCTCCAATCCTGAGTGTCTAGGGCCTCCTCTTGTGTCTATTCACTTCCCACTTTTCCTCTAGCCAGGCCCCTCTCACGGGTGCCTCTCATCACAATACTGGCTACACGCCAGGTCTGCTGCTCCCGGGAGCCCTGTTTTCATGAACGACTGGGCACACTCTTCCAGTTTGCCATTCCCTCAGACCCTAAGTTTGTAGAGCTTGGGGCTGAGAATCCTCAGCGAATTTTTCTTGCCCTTTGGTAGCCACTCCCCTGGTAGCTGGTGCAAGAGACCTTAGCAGTCAGCCCTGGTGGGAGCAGTAGTTCCGTGCCGCGGGTCCCGCGCCACCTCTGATTCCCTCGGTCTGGCTGTCGCGCTCACGGGAGAGCTGGGAGGGGCCCTTACGGGAGAGCTGGGAGGGGCCCTTAAGGTTTCCCCATGTGTGGAGAGGGAAGGCTAGGGGATTACACACCTGTAGCTGTAGGTTTCAATGAAGTTATCTCCTCCGCCGCAGTCTGATGACATCAGTTCTCTGCCATAGTGGTGTCTCTTGCAAATGGCGACAGTTCGTTTCCCTTTGCTGGGCGACCAATGCAACGGGTGGGTCCTTACTGTCTCTCCCAAGCCCCGTTTCAAACCTGTGGCCACTACCTATGAAGGCTCGGTAGGCATTTACCTCCGTAGGATGAGAAGGGCTGACCAGTTGTTTCAGCTGGATGGATTAGTGCTGAGTCACAGCTGTTTGTCTGCAGGAAGCAGGCGAATGGGAGCTTGAATTCAGCTGATCGGGGCTCAGTGTGTGTTCTGAGAGGCCCAGACTGTTCGCCCCAGATCCACATCAGCTCAGCATTGCCTTGTGATCCTGAGCAAACAGATTTAGGTTGTTTACGACTCCCTATGCCCACACAGCTGAAGAGGTCAGAGACTTGATCTCTCCGAGCCCGCTGCCATGTTGGAATCACTTTTATAAGTTTTCATGTTGTTACTTAACACTCTTTAGTTTCCACTCATAGGACTTCCTTTACATTCTTTTAAGGCAGGTCTTTTCGTGATGAATTCCTTCAACTTTTACTTGTCTGGTAATATTTTTTTATCTCTTCTTTCTTTCTTTAATTTTATTTATTTTTACGTGTTGCTGAGGATCAAACCCAGGCCCTTGCACATGTGAGGCAAACACTCTACTGCTGAGCCATAACCCCAACCCTCTCTTCTTTATTTTGAAAAGACAGCATCATTGTTGGATATAGTATTCTTGGTTGGCTTTTGATTTTTTTCCAGCTCTTCAAATATATCGCCCCACTCCTCCCTCATGGCCTGCAAAATTTCTGCTAAGAAATATGCTAATAACCTTATAAAAGCTCTCTTATATGTGACATGTCTGTTTTCTGTAGCTGCTTTTAGAATTTTCTCTTTGGCTTTCACTTTTGAGAATTTGATTATAGGGATTCAGAATATTCTTATTTGTGCTGATATTTCTTGGAATCCTTTGAGCTTCAGGAATCTGGATGTTCTTATCATAAGCTCTCATGATTCAGGGAAGTTTTCAGCCATTGTTTCTCTTAAGAAACTTTCTGCACTTTTCTCTTTTCTCCTTCTGAGATTTTGATACTTCATATTTGCATTTACTCCATATTGTTCCGAAGGTCTTTTCTGCTTTCTTCTCTCTTTTCATTCTTTTTTTCCTATGATTGGTTAATTTCAAATAACCTGTCTTCAGTTTCATTCTCCCCCCCCCACCCCCTGCATGATTGAACTTGCTGTTGAAGCTCTGTTGTAATTTTAAGTTCAGTTATTGTAGTTTTTAGAATTTCTATTTAGTCCTTTTGATTCTTTCTTTATTAGATTTCTGATTTTGCTCATGCATTTATTTTCCTGGTTTTATTTGTCTGTGTTGTCTTCTGTATAATTTATCTTCTTCAAGACAATAACTTTGGATCCTTTGCCAGGCAATTTGTAGATCTCCATTTCTTTAGATTTAGTGAAGGGAGTTTTATTAGTTGGTAGTGTCGTGTTTATCTGATTCTTCATTATCTATGTATCCTTACGTTGGTATGTGTGTTTCCAATCTTTATAGACTGGTTTTGGCAGATAAATACTTTCTCTTTTGAGTCCCTAAGGTAATGGAATTACCTCTGGAATTGCAGTTAGGTCATGTGGCTGCTGTTGGATCCTCAGTAGGGTTCATGGTTGGCTGGCTTATTACCAGGACGTGAGAAGACTTGGACTCTTCCTAGTCCCTCAGAATACTTGACTGCCTCTAGGACCTTGGTCAGTTGGGTAGTGCTGGGTGAAGGGTTTGCTTTAGGTTCTGTGGTTGGTCCCACAGATGATAGGTCTGTTACCAGGTATAGAGATGAGTGTGTCTCTCTTCAAGTCCCTGGAAGGCTCCTGCTGGGTCATTGGATAGATTCCTGGTTGGGTAGGACTGCCCCTGGACCACAGTTGAAAGGAGCTACAGCTGAATTATAAGGATGTTTCATGGTCCATAGTTGAGACTGAGGGCTGAAGACCTACACCATGGACAGAGATGAACTTGCCTTCTGCCAGGTTCTTATGGAGGCAGGACTGCCCCCGGACCATGGCTGAGTAGGTCTGGAGCTAGGTCATGGGGTTGATTCAGAAAAATTGTGCTCTATATGTGTAATATGAATTGTAATGCATTCTTCTATGATATATATAAAACTTAAAATTTAAAAATAAATAAATAAAAACTTAAAAAAATATGCAAGTGCACTGAGATCAGTGAACCTGCCTCAGGCAGCATGTATGGTATGTCTCCTATTTGGATAGGAGATCTAAACTTCTGTCTGAAAAAAAAATCTCAGGATGGACAGATCTGGTTCTGGACTGAGAAGGAGCTGGGTTGCAGAGCCAATGGGATTGAGACGTATGAGCCTTTTCTCCCTGGGTAGGAGAGACTGTTGCTGTCAGATGGCAGCTAAAAGGGGTTAAATTACTGGGCTAAATTACAGAATTTGATATGGAACTGAAGTCAATGGCCTAACTCCAAGGACATGGATACATGACTGCTGGTGGGTCCCTGGGAAAGGGAGTCTTCTCTCAAGCCACAGTGAGAGAGGTTTTAGCTGAGTTACAGGGCCGTTCCTTAATGTTCACGATGAATGAGGGTTCATGACCATAACTGAGTCCAGTAGACCTGTCAGAGGTACTGACAGGCACGACAACCTTGAAGTCCCTTGACATATGGATCTGGTGGTTTGACCAAGGCCAAACAGGTTGTAGCCAAGTCCACAGAGGGATGAAGCCATTTCTGGGTCAGTTGCTAGAATCATGGTTGGTGAACCTGCCATCTGGATATAGGCCTGTCTTATCAGAACAGCCCTTCTCCATCTTGGCCTTCATTAGGGCTGTGCAACATCCTACCCAGGTCACAAAGCTCCCACAAAGCACTTTTGTTGATGAATAGCTACCAAATTCTTGTTGTTTTGAGGAGGATATCACTGTGTGGGGGGAGAGGCTCCAATTCTGCCATTTTCTCTTTACTATTATTATTTGCATGACTGATAAAGTTATAGTAATACATCACGCTTTGTGTTTTATAGAAAAATGCTGTGCTATATTGCCTGATTCTTTAGCATATGCTGTAATGTAAAAAAAAGAGTTACTACAAATTGTGTTCAAATTTTTTAAATAACATCACTTCACAAGACAACAACTAAAATAAAATAAGAAATGGTTTCCAGTGGTGTTAGCTGAGTTTCTGATTTATAGTGTGCCTTTTTTTTCTTCCCAGAAATATTTTGATGTTGTAGAAGAGAAGGCTGCTTTGCAAGATGCAACAAATATCAAGCTGAATATTTTGGAAAAAAAGCTGAAAGAGAAAGAACGAATTATTAGGGAATTGAAAGAAGAACTAGAACATTGTGAAGAAGCTGGATTGCTAAAACTTGTAAGTTTCAAGATAAAGATTAATTTTAATATATGGAAATGAAGTCATAGATTGCTAAAAGCTTAGGTTAAGGATGAATGAAATTGAATGGATGTATCTTGGACATCTCTCTACAATATAAGCTAGTTCAGCACTTTATTGCTTAATGGCGTATCCTAGAAAACACATAATTATAAACAAGAGCAATATACTTGTTCTCAATTTTTATTTACAATGAAAATATAAATAATATCATAGATTCTCTGATTGCAAAAATATTTTCACTCTAGAAGAGCATATGAGTGGGTTTCTGTGGAAATTTGGAAACTTCCACCCTTTTTTGCAGTCAAGATAGTTGGAAAGACACAATGCTAAGTTTCCGAAGTCAGAGGCTTCCAGGAAGCCAAGTTGGAATAGAATGACCTTTAAATAAAAAAATATTAAGAAGGAAAAGTTCATAGGATTACCTCTCCTCCAGTTTTCCCTAACTCAATGGGAGTTTGGAGCTGCTTTATTGCTTAGACAAAGTACTGATCAGGAACAAAAATGGAAACAGTAAGAAAGCAGAAAGGAGATCCTGAACTCCTGTCCAAAAGGAGAATTGTTAACGACTTTGGAAAGTGTGACCCTGAGAATAAGTTCTCCATTTCCTGTTAGCCCTGAGGTATCAGCTATCTCAGGTCCAGCCATAACCCAGAGTCAGAGAAGGATTTATTATTAGGTTCTAAGAGCAAGAAGCTAACAATTGTTTGATTGGGAGAGTCCAGCAGAAATTTCAGAACCCTGGGGAAATAAAAATATACTGAATACCAAACTACAGACTGAGTCTCCCTTATCCAAAATGCTTGGGACCAGAGGTGTTTCTGATTTCAGACGTTTTGGATTTTGAAATATTTGTATATACATCTTAAGGATAGAACTATATGTTTCATATATACCTCATACACATAGCCTGAAGGTAATTTTCTACAATATTTTAAAATAATTTTGTGCATGAAACAAAGCTCCATAGTATATAATTTTCCACTTTGGCATCATGTTGATGCTCAAATTTTTCAGAGTTGTAGCGTTTCAGATTTTCAGATCAAGGAAGCTCAACCTATAGCAGGTCCCAGATATTTTATCAATGGTATCTCATCCTCACAGCTCAGTTTGCAGATGAGGAAGCATTTTGCCTGCTTGCCTTGGAGTAAGCAGAACAACCAATTTCTGCATTTATTTTTCTTTGACCTTTGCATCAGCCTACATCTATTCTTATTTTTTGGAGAAAATAATTTAATGAAAAAGACTAAAAACTATAATAACTTTTAATTCTGCCTTGAGCAAAGATATCAAGTTTAGCTGTGGCAAAAAAAAAAAAAAAAATTCTGGTTTATTTATTTCCCATGTGTGAAACACAAGGTGATACCTACCTAGCTAAGGTAGAGTTAGGGTAGGGTACCTGCAATACTGAACGCAAATAGTTTTGAATGCTTTAAAGAAAGATTAAAAACTAAGTTCTAGTTGGTGTGGGGAGATATAGACACCCTTATAAGCATCTGGCTTTTGTTCTATAAAATGTATTGAACAATAGGCCTCTGGACATTGAGAATGTCTCAATTCTTTAAGAGTCCCTTACACTCTTGAAATCTTTACAACTTTAAATGCTGTCTTCAACAGGTTACCTGATCTGTCTAGATGTTCTGGGGTAAGAATGAGGATGGACAGTGGCTCCATAGGAACAGCATGTGGGATCCTGCACCCACTCAGGTGCAATCAGTCTGTCCTGTGGATCACAATGGCATCCAGAAAACCTTGGTATTCCACAATAATTTTCCCCCAAAGAGTTCACACCAGAATTTTTGTAAACATTCTAAGATTTGTGAGGTTGGGGTAATTCTAATTAGTCAGGTTATAGATCACTTTCAACAAAATGTGTGGCCCTGTCTCCTGACCCTGGGCAATTCAAAGCACACCAGTGTGCATTTCAAAAACCTAGACCTGAAGGCCACAAAAGTAGATCAGAATTTTTAGCAAATGAATATACAGACAATACCTTTTAAAATCTAAGAGCAAACTTTCCTCAAATTCCTTGCCACTTAAGTTCTACATGATGTATCTTCCATATTTGAAATTTCATCTTATACAACTGCCCCCTCTAGTGGTATAAAAATCCCCTTGAGACTCCACCTAAATCTAATGTGCAATTCAATTTGGAACACAGAATTTGGAGGAACAATTAAAATTTTCAAAGCAGCACTGGAAATAACTTGAAAAGACCTGAAATAAGCAAGCTTTATTTTATTATCTAGAATTACCTAGTTTGTTCTTACTAATAAATTACATAAGTAGTTGTACAGTTAATAGGTAATTTATAGTTAATTTGTAGTCATAATCTCTCTCCTAGATTGTTTCTGAGAGAAATCTGATAAAACTGTAATAGGAAAGGATAAGTTCAATAAACAGCTAGTTACCTCAACAACTTTGTGAGGCCCTACGAAACTTAGCAAGACCCTGTCTCAAAAACAAAAACAAACAAACAAAACCAAAAAACAAACAAACGAAAAAAGATGTGGCTCAGTATTTAAGCCCTTTGGGTTCAATACCTGATACAAAAAATTTTTTTTTAAACAGTTTAAATTCTATTGTAAATAAAATGGAAATAAGAAAAGGAAGCTCTTCAAGTTATAGAACCCTCATTTCCAGGTGAGAAAATTCTTGACATAGAATTTTTTTCTGAGAGCAACTTCATTCGGGGAAAGCACTTTACAGTTTTTAATCTATGGAAAACCGTGTGACCTTGCTACATACTGCTGTAGGTTACCATGCCGTCTCTTGAATAATCAATCCCCTGGAGAAATTATAGAGGAAGTTAGACTGTCAGAGTATGTGTGTGCATGCGTGTGACTGCATGTGTATTTTAATTTCAATCAGAGTTGCTGCATTGAACAGACTTGTCATTTTTCTTCCTTACCCAAATACCAATGATCCATCACACACCCTCCCTTCCTTGGTGAACATGTCTGCTCGTTGCTGACAACTTTGAAACAGAGCTGTCAATCAAGACCAGCAGCTCTGCAGGGCTGCGCAGCCCCAGTGTGCCACTTTCCTGGTTGTCACTCATTGAGGAAGCACCTGCTCATCTCTGTGACTGTAATGAGACATAGGCATACATTAGAACCCTACTCCTCCCCCAGCATCAAATTGAGATGTCCAAGTATTGTACATGGAGCCTGAAGAATTGAGATGCCAATATCACAGAAGGGAAACTGCTGAGAAGTCACATAAAGTGCTCTGAACCAGGACTTCCCAGACTCTACTGTTAATATGAATCACTGAAGATGCTGTTAAGATATGGACTCTGACATAGCAGAGCCGGGCTGGAGCCTGAGAGTCTGTATTTCCAGAAAGTTCTCAGGTGCTACTGGGGCTACTGTTCAGCAGACCACTCCCTAGCTAGGAAGGTTCTCAATTTTTTTCAACTATTTTTAGAAATGATTCTTTCAAGATTCAGTTTGGGATTCTGAAACCTAGAAACCAGAATTCCGTCTATTTTGTGAATATTCACAAGAGAAATAGTGTATGGACTACCACCTGAAGTCCTAGTTTTCATAGTATGATAGTAAAAACTTGAGAATGGCAAATTTCTTAATACATTTAAAACTCCTGAAGGATCCTGGATTACCCACAGTTTCTCTTAGAGTACAATGTGACTTAAAAATAGCTACAACCAATCAACCACCTTTTAAGGATCACAATCCATCTTAAC
Organism: Spermophilus citellus; assembly: GCF_964194105.1. NCBI lineage: Eukaryota > Metazoa > Chordata > Mammalia > Rodentia > Sciuridae > Spermophilus > Spermophilus citellus. The sequence goes on along the minus strand of NC_138187.1, from coordinate 79,908,476 downwards.
CTTGTTTTATTAATGCAATTTACTTTAAAAAGGAATCTTGTGGTTTAAGTAAACCAAAATTGGTGATGTGGGCAGATGGCAGAAGAAACATCACCACAAAACCTGCCACTCAAGAGTGTAACAGAGAACCATAGCAGCCCAGAACTATCCCTTTGTTCATTTTGCTAATGAGTGTCCTCATTGCTGTGGGCGGCTGAATAGTTAATGACTTGCAGTTCCTACAGCTGACAGATGGTGGGGACAGAGCTAAAGGTTACCCTCATCAAAAAAGAGGGTGGTTGTACACTGATAGGTGGAGGAAAACCCCTTGAATTTAATGTGTTTTCCTTGGGTCTTGCTTTCAATACAGAGAGATTCCTAGATAACACATTTAGGGGTTAGTTGCACTAGTTGTACATTTTACAATTCATCTTGATTTCTTCAAATAGTTTTCCTTTAGTTTATTATAATGGATACTTGTCCACTGGAGAGCTTCATAATCCACCACTATTAGGAAATGTATGTTTAACTCTATTAAGGCCAGTACTGTTTGTTTTTAAAAAATCCTTTTCATCTATACTACATTCTGTGATGATCTCAAGTTGAGCAGTGTGAGACAAGAAGTTAATGACTGGGATTCTTGCTGTGGCTTTTATTATTTGGGGAGGGTTCTTCCTTCACTAAGAACACCATGTTGTTTATTAACTACCTACAAGACTTGGTAATATTTATTTGTAAAGCATGAATTGGGCTCAAATAAGTTAAATTAAATGGTAAATCAAGACTTTGAAGGGGCTGGGGATGTGGCTCAAGCGGTAGCGAGCTCCCCTGGCATGCGTGCGACCCGGGTTCGATCCTCAGCACCACATACCAACAAAGATGTTGTGTCCGCCGAGAACTAAAAAATAAAAATATTTTTTAAAAAAACTTTGAATATTTGTAATTGAGCTTAGTGCAAAACTCAGCATATTTTAAATCCCACTAACTCTGATATATAAGTACATAACTTAGTAAGCTGGGTTTTTTAAAAGGTTTATTAATGTGTTACAAAACATTTCAAGCATTATTGTTCTTTTGAAACATTATGATACAGGGGAAACATTTAAGTAATTTACTTCCTGATATCTCTAAAATTAAATAAGAGTCGAGTTCCAAAAGAAAACCAGTATATTAGAAGGAATATTTTGTTTTTGAGCAGATGTTTTATTACTATTAATTTTTAAAAAGGAATTAATTCTGTAAAAGGGTTGAAATTCACCTGTAGATTACTTTAAAATTCAAAATTATTTTAAGACTGTAGTAATTTTGAAGCAAAGTCTGTAGACTTTTCTTTCTCTTAGCATAATAACATGAGTTTAATATTTTGAAATTATGTAACTGATTTAATATTTTGCCCCGATGAAGTATTAAATTCTGCATCAGCCTCCCCAATCCATTACATCTTAATTTTTTTTTAATGTGTGGTGGTAAAATCTAGACAACCATAAGGAAGTATATTCAGATGTTTTCAATAGCTTTGAACCAGACAAGAAGAAGAGGGGAAAAAAGAGTGGCTGTCCCAATAAGCTTCTGTTGCGTAAGAAAAAGCCTCTCCCATAATGGACATGGCAAGATTTAAACAAAAGACGCACATAATAAAAATGTAAATGAGTTTGCTTTACTAAAACTATAACTTTAAAGTCTTTTGTTGTAAGTTATCCTGAAACCTTCTTACAAGGTAATCACTGTTTGCATAGAGATTTAAACCGAAGTCTTCAATAGCATTAAACGCCTGCACAGTCCCCGGGTGACAGGCATGCAAAGCCATGTTAATGTTCAGAATATGAATTGCCTCTGGGTGGCTCCTCCACCAAGCAGAAAACCAACTGCGTGGATATCCGTGCGCCTGATGGGCTCCATGCGGCTCCCAGCCTGAAAACGTCACCACTTTGACATGTGATGTGCTCCTCAAGACACTGGCAGCGCTGACACTGGGAAATGCCACAAAGGCAACAAGCCCCCCTCCATAGCCTTGCACTTTGCCACCCCCTGGCGCTGCCCGTCCGCGGTCTCCCCAGCCTGCCTAGTTACAGGCGGACAGCACTTCAGACACACAGAGGGAAGTGTGGGTGGAGGGGCCCCAGCTGCCTCCCCGGACACAGCCTCCATAGTGAATTGACCTGAATGATGAGGGCATACAAACAGTATGATATGCATTATTCCTGTCAATAAAATGTCCCCATGTGTTGTGGGCTTTGTACAGAATGTACTGCAGCCTTTCTTCCAGCAAGCTCTATTTAGTCTCCTTCCTTTTTACTATTCATATTATAAGTGTGTAATAGAATTCAGAAAATTATATGATAGCTCTTTCTGTATCAGTATTGTCCCCGTGTTGCATATTTAAATCCTCGGCTCCCTGCTTAGAAATATGGAATTCCCTATCTTTCAGGACCTCTTTGCCAAAGAGACCAGCTCTCCAAGACAAACCTTTGAAAAGGAAAATTCAGAGTACAAACAGGAGAATGAGAGACTGCTTCAAGTGATTGCAGATCTGGAAGAAGAAATTCGACTCAATATCAAAGAAAATTCAGTACTAGGTAACATTTTGGAATCATTTGTGAGAAAAATTGGGCACTTCATAGCTAAGTTTGTCCTTCCCACACATACGTTCGTTTGGTTATTTTCATTTAAAAGATCAACATGATAGTCATCTTTGCTTTTGCTTTAAGATAGGACTCCAGGCTTGGGGAAAAAGATTTCTTGTAATCCTGATCCCCATCTTATTACCTCAGGGTGTTATTTTCAAGCCACATATTGGCTTTTGCAAATAACATGCTCACCAGTATTCTACCTCACTTAGGAATATGATAAACAGAAACTTTTACTGATTTATCTCACATGCTTAAATGATTATCTGAACTATAGTGTTTGAATACTTAAGTATACCTATTGAGATATGCTTTGTAGAGAAATAGCTCTTTTAAAAAAGTGCTACTACTCAATTATCTTCAATTTTCTGTACAAATTTCAAATCAGATGCTCATGGGTACACTTTATACCCTTCTTTTTCTACTGTAAATATTGGTAAAAGTTGCATTTACATGATCAAAGTTAGATTGCTTCAAAGTACTTTTTTCATTTAACTATTGTCTTTGTACTTAAGTTAATGGTTATGATGTCACCCTTAATCTTTGATATGAAAAGAAGGAGGTAATGAGCAAGGATACAAAATTTATAGCAAAATATTGATCAAATGAGATATGGTATGGGGTTCCTTTAGTATAAAGTTATGCCATACCAGCATTACTCCATTTCTCCTCTGTAGTACTTTCTCAGGTTTTGGTAGTTCTTATTGAGTTATAAAGTGACACCTGCTAAAGCATTCTGTATTGGCTGTGACTAACAGCAAAATGTTCACTGCTAGTGTTGATGAATAGCTTTCAGCTCTCAGCCACACTCGGATCTTGAATTTACCTCTTAATCCCTATCTGACCAGCCGTCTGAACAGCAGGAAGAAAGCGGTGAATGTCAAGGGCAGTTGTGAAGGTCACAGTCCTGCTAGGACTTGCGTCCACCATGCCCACCAGTGGTTTCCCAGCCTGCCCTGAAGCAGGCAGCTTGAATACAGGGCATACGCATGTAATTTCATGGTTGGCCTCTCTCTCCTTTTGTTTACAGAAGATGAAATTATAAATCTCAAAGAGATTTCAGAGCAGGATCAGAGAACTATTCAACAGGTACGTAATATTTTCACATTGATAAATGACTCTTTTAAATTGAAATATCAGTACCATTGGCAAAATGACAATGTGTTCAGAGTATCTTAAGATACAGAGAAAAGTTGTCATATGTTTCCCATTATATACGTTTGATTAGGTATTTCCTTGTTCTTTTGAGTAGTAGTGAATTAGAGTTCTGTCTTGGAAATGCACAAGTGTATGGATGCTCCCTTTATTGGGGGTAAAATGGGCAGCAACTTTGTTGATTATAAGGAACTGAAGTTTCAGGACACAGGGATGTCCAAAGATGTGCTCATGGTTGTAAGGAAATTACATTACTAAGAATAAGCACTCTTGGGCTGGGGATGTGGCTCAAGCAGTAGCGTGCATGCGTGCGACCCGGGTTTGATCCTCAGCACCACATACAAAGATGTTGTGTCTGCCGAAAAACTAAAAAATAAATATTAAAAAAAATTCTCTCTAAAAAAATAAGAATAAGAACTCTTATTTTTCGTTCCAATATTGGTTCACTTTCAGTATATGAATGAATGGGGCTTATGTTATCTGGTTAACCTTTATTTAAAGCAGGGAATTCTTTTTGGTGTCATGAAAATCAAGATTTCCCAGTACATTTAATGCAGCAGGACCATAGCAATTCCCGTCCTTGATGCACAACCCAGGGGCCCCTGCTTTGAGCTCTCTGGGTCTTGTACCTCCCCTATGTGGCGCTCAAAACACTTTGTAGTTTTGGTCAGACTTCCCCACCATACTCCAGGAGGACAAAGACTGCGCTCGGTCTCTGGTTATATTCCTAGGACTGAGCACAAGTGCAGGGCACCCTGAAAACTGCTTTTTGAGGAATTAACAGGAAGAAGATGTATTTAGAGTTCAAAAAAACCATACAGGTGCTAAGCATAGTAACACATGTCTGTAATCCCAGAAATTTGGCAGGCTGAGACAGGAGGATCAAAAGTTCAAGTCCAGCCTCAGCAATTCAGCAAGGCCTTAACCAACTTAGAGAGATCCTGTCTCAAAATAAAAAACAAAAAGGGGTAGGGATAGTGCTCTGTGGTAAAGCCCCCTGGTTCAATTCCTAGTACCCTAAACAAACAAGCAAACAAACCAACTAAAAAACATATAGGAGAGAAAACAGATTCTCATGCCCAGATTATTCCAAATAAATTTATTTTCCAGTAACTGAACCAAATATCAATTTTAAAGTTAAAATTAGATAAAATTAAAAATCCAGTTTCTCTCCTTTTTTATTAACTTAAGAAAAATGACAGCAGAATGCATTACAATTCTTAATTACACACACACACACACACATATATATATATACATATATACTATAGTTTTTCATATCTCTGTTTTATATAAAGTATGCTGATATCCAATTTGTGTCTTCATACATGTACTTTGGATAATGATGTCCATCACATCCCACCGTCCTTGCTAATCCCCTGCCCCCTCCCTTTCCCTCCCACCCCTCTTCCCTATCTAGAATTCATCTAATCCTTCCATGCTCCCCCCTCCCTACCCCCTACTATGAGTCAGCCTCCTTATATCAGAGAAAACATTCAGCATTTGTTTTGGGGGGACTGGCTAACTTCACTTAGCATTATCTTCTCCAACGCCATTCATTTATCTGCAAATGCCATGATTTTATTCTCTTTTATTGCTGAGTAAAATTCCATTGTGTATATATGTCACATTTTTTAATCCATTCATCCACTGAAGGGCATCTACAATTCACAATACCTAAACTGGCTCCACAATTTAGGTATTGTGAATTGTACTAAAAATCCAGTTTCTCTATTACACCAACCACATTTTCAAAATTACAGTGGCCACATATGCCTAAGTTTAGGTTCATGTTTCAATTAGGTCTTATGTTGCTATTTGGGATGTTCTTTCATTTTATATAAAGTCACTTCTGAGAACTATTTTTTTTAATCAATTTATTTTTTTATTTGTTCTACTTCGTTGTACATGACAGCAGAATGCATTTTAATTTATCATACACAAATAGAGCACAACATTTCAATTTTCTAATTGTACTCGGTATAGAGATGCACTGTTCGTGCAATCATCCTATACCTAGGGTAATGATGCCCATCTGAGAATTAATTCTTAAAGAAATGGTTACCCTGATAGATCAGAGTTGGGAAATGATTGCTCTGATCACTGAATTCTACAAAACGATTTTATTTCCTTGTGCTTCACCCCATTGCACTGGCGATGATGTAGATTCCTTTTTTTACTGGGTAGCAACAGAATTTGTAAACAGACAACTTCAGCCTTCTTGGCATTGGCTTCTAGGGTTAAAAATGAAATCTCTGCTTCTAGTTTTACTTAACCTACAAGGGAACACCAATTTATTGTAAATGTTTCTAAAACTCATCTATACTACTACCATCGAAAAGAAATTCCATAAGCTTTCTACTCTCTGAGAGGTACAATAGAGAATTAAAACAAACAAACAAAAAAATGTCAATGGCAAGTCATCAATTAGGAAGAAACATGCCCTGAGTGACTAGTTGCACCCTGTGTGAGTTTAAATACATCATAAGTGCTGCCTCAGCTTTTGAGACCTACAGTGGTCATGGGTAGCCACTGGCCACATGTGGCTACTGAACACTTGAAATATGGCCAGTGCAACTGAAGAACTGAATTTTTTTCTTTTTTATATTTTTATTGGTGCATTATAATACATAATAGTGGGGTTCATTATGACATTTTTATGTATAATTTTTAGTTGTTGATGGACCTTTATTTTATTTATTTATTTTATTTTATTAATTTATTTTTTGTGTGGTGCTGGATTTGAACCCAGGCCTTTGTGCATATGAGGCAAACACCCTACCAACTGAGCTATATCCCCAGCCCTATTTTATTTATTTGTTTATGTATAAGAATCGAACAGTACTCACACAAGCTAGGCAAGTACTCTACCACGAAGCCACAACCCCAGCCCCTCATCGCTACATATTTATATGTGTATAATTTGATCAATTTCATTCCCAAAAACCTCCCCTTTCCCTCCCATACTCTCTCACCTGGGTCCCCTTCCTCTACTGGTCTTCATTCTAATTTTGTGAATTGATCCACGACCCCTCCTCCCCACTTTTCCCTTTTTGTTCTCTATCTTCTACATATGAGAGAAAGCTCGTGACCCTTGACCGATTTTGGCTTCTTTCACTTAATATAATACTTTCATGTTCCATCTATTCTCCTGCAAATGACATAACTTCAGTCTTCTTTATGACTGAATAAAATGCCATTGTGGACATATAACACATTTTCTTCATCCATTCATCCATTTTGACACATACCTAGACTGTTGTGGATCATGCTGCCATAAACATGGGTATGTGTGTATCACTATAGTAGGCGGACCATAATTCTTTAGTATAAATATCTAGGAGTGGTACAGTTGGATCAAATGATGACTGTATTCCTAATGTTTTGAGGAAAGTCCATGCTGATTTTCATAGTGCTTGTACTAATTTACAATCCCACCATGTAAAAGTGTTTCTCCACATCCTCAAGTGTTTATTATTATTTGTATTCTTGATGATTGCCATTCTCACTGGAGATGAAATCTTACTGTAATTTTGATTTACATTTCCTTAATTGCTGATACATTGAGTACTTTTTAGTATTTTTGTTGGCTATTTGTATTTCTTCTTCTGAGAAATGTCTGTTTTGTCATTTGCCCATTTATTGATAGAGTTATTTGGGTTTTTTTGTTATTGTTTTTGGTATTAAGCTTTCTGAGTTCTTTATATATTCTGGATATTAAGCCTCTGTCAGAAAAGTAACATCAACAATGTTTCCCATTCTGTAGGTTCCCTCTTCATACTCTTACTTTTTCCTTTGCTATACATAAACTTTTAAATTTGATGCCTTCTCATTTAAATTTTTGGCATTATTTTCTGGGTTTCAAGAGTCCTACTGAGGAAGTTTTTTTTTTTTTACTGGTTCTTTTCAATTATACATAACAGTAGAGTACATTTTGATATAATTATTCATGCATGGAATATATATTATTGTAATTAGGGCTCCCTACTGAAGAAGTTTTTGTCTGCACCTATATGTTGAAGTGCCAACCCTATGTTCTCTCTTAGGAGTTGCAAAGTTTCTGGTCTAATTCCTAAGTCTTTGTTCCATTTTAAATTGACTCTTGATTTACAGACTAAGAGTTTTGAATCTACTCTCATTCTTCTACATTCGGATAACCAGTTTTCCCCTCATCATTTGTCTATCTAGTCTCCAAAGTATGTTTTTGGAGCCTTTATCAAGGATTAAATGACTGTATCTGTGTGCCGGTGTTTGTGTCTTCTATTCTGTACCATTGGTCTACGTTTTTATATCAGTACCATACTATTTTTGTTACAATAGCTCTGTAGTATAATTTAAGTCAGGCATTGTATCTCCAACATTGCTTCTCTTGCTTAGAATTACTTTGACTATTCTGGGTTTATGATTCTTCCAAATGAATTTTAGAACCTTTTGCCCCGAGTCTTTTGAATAATGTCATTGGTAATTTGATGGAGATTGCATTGAATCTCTATGTCACTTTTTGGTAATATAGTCACTTTAACAATATTAATTCTGCCTATTTATGAACCATGGGAGGCCTTTTCCTCTTCCAGTGTCTTCTTCAGTTTCTTTCTTCAATGTTCTATAATTTTTATTGCAGAGGTCTTTCATGAAGAACTGAATTTTTAATCTAAATTTTGTTTATTTTAAATTTAAATTGAATAACTGATACTTGTTTCAGTTATTGGGGAAAATCTTTAGGTATATTTTTAATTGCTTGGGTATATGAATCTACTTTTTCATATACACAGTTTTTAAAATTTAAAAAAATCTAAAAACTTAACTCTCAAGTTGAGATAAGTGATGACAAATACACAATGGATTTCAAGGATTTGACATAAGAATGAAAAATAGCTGCAAATAATTTTGAATTTGATTGCACATTAAAGTGATAATATTTTACATATGCAGGGAAAATGAACATTGTTAAAGTTACTTTTTTAACCTTTATAACAAAGCTACTGTAAAATTCAAAATTATGTATATGACACATTATATTTCTATTTCACATATCTACTTTAGACAAATATAGCATTTCTAACCTGCTTGATCATTTAAAAAAAATCCTTTCCTCTTTATTTATTTCTTTGTCCTAGAACTCCACACAAACATGAAATATAGGCACATTTTGATATTGAGCAGAAAAATTCTAGAACCCTAGGTTCCTGTTCCATTTCTGCCACTGTGTGCCATTGGGCCAGCCAAGTCCCTTCTCCCCTCCTTCCTGTTTCTCCCAGGCTTAGTGTGTGTAGAATATGATAATGTAATGAAAGGGATTTGTCCATTAGAAAGCAGATCAGAATTGCTGAACGAATGAGAACTGATATTTGTTGGTTTGTTTCCATGATACTTCACCAAGTCAGCAGTGCTTCTTAGGTACTTTTAAGTGCTAAACACTGTGCTACTGCGAAAAAAAATTAATTAAAGTGCATGTATAGACACATATGATCTCAGCTGGGAAGGATGCCCAGTCTAGGGGATAGATAAAAACATAAAGAAGTGGGATATGATCATATTAGAAATGTGTACCTAGAAAAAAAAGATACCTGGCTTCATTTGGAAGGTAAGGCTTTACAAAAAGTAGTCCCACATCCTGCTCTGAGGGAGATCCACTCCAAGGTAAGAAGTCAGAAGAGCTTGGATAAACCAGGCTACAGAGTATGAATACCTATAGTGTGAGATACGTTCATGGAACTGTTTGCAATTTGATATAACTAGAGAATGAAATAACAGTTAAATGAGACCACATGGTGAGGATTTGTGGTGGGTATGAAAGAGGGTGAAGACTAGGGAGTAGGGAAGGGATAAGTAAGAAACAGAAGAATAAAAAGGACAACTCAAATTTTTGGATAAGCCACATGCTCCCTCCCAATGAAGTTAAAAACAAATTGGAAAAAAAAAAAACCAAATTGAAAGTGGAACTGAATTTGGGTAGGCTGACCTCTTGCCACTGACGTGTGCTAAGCACTATCCAATGTGGAGTTCAGTAGCGTTTGTGTTTTAATTCCGATAATCTAATAACAGGGATAGCCGTATCTGTCCTTCAGCTGTGGCCACAATACAATCCAGTCTCCTGAATTTCATTGTAGTAAGGAGACAGACCAGGAATTGGGGTTCTGAGCATGCTAGGGTGCACTTAATGAGGCATGTCAGAGATCCAGGAAGCCTAGAGGAAAGATACTGGGCTGACTCCCAGAAGAGGGGCTAGAGTTAGCCAGCAGAGAGGGAGAGTGGGAAGTTCATCCTAAGCACAAGGAGGAAGCCTCTTGCAGGGAAGGGTGTGTAGTTTGCTAGAGCTGAAGAGTCCATAAAAGTAAGGGGTGACAAGGGTCAAGGCACAATTGGAAAGAATTATTATTCATGCCAAGAGTTTAAATTACCTTCAGAGTACATTGAGGAGCCTTGAACATTGTGATTGGATCAGATTTGTGTTGCAGGAAGAAAATGAATGGAAGGTAGGAAAATGTAGAGCCAGAGAGACCCATTAAGAGGATACTTGGATAAACAAGGAAAACTAAAAAACCTTGAAACAACAAGGATGGTGACCTTGGAGTATCTGTTAAACTAATAAGTACATGAATTAATTGAGTGGATGTCAAGGTCAAGGGTTTAATTTTACAAGTGTTTAAAACACACAAATGAATTATTATTTAAAGTACCAGGCAAGTCACATGGGTACAATAGTGTGAAGTATGTGGGCTTTTGGTGGCTATTTTCAATCAATATGAATAGGCCTGATATCACATAAATATAACACAAAAAAACTAAGAGAAATGGGTTATATAAAGAGTAAAGCAAACTTGCTCTTGTGACATACTAGGACTTGCTTTATTATATATTGGTCTCACATTTGTGAGAAGGGTGGGGTGAGGAAGGTTATAAATATATTGGCATTTTCTGTGTACATTTGTTTGCTTATATAATAATCCTATAATAATATATTATCATTAACATAATGATCCGTACAAATTTAGTTTTTCCTTTGACCACACAGGAATGAATTTTTCTCATATCAAAAAATGTTTTACCAAATTCTACTGAGGTGAAATTTCAGATGTTCTGTTCTTATCTTGAATTAAAATGTAATATTCTTCTCTATTTCAGTTAATGGATAGCAGAGAAAGATTAAGATATGAACTTGAGTGTGAAAAATCAGTAGTTCAAGATATGGTAAGATGATTTATTATATTTTTTTCCCTAATGAATTTGAATCCAAGAATGTAATTTAAATCATGAAACTTCCATATACCCAATTTGTAACTGTTCACAACGAATTATTCATTTTGCCTTTATCAAAAAATGTAAGTGCATGCATGGCAAACATTTTAAACAAGGATTTTTGAGAAAACAGCTTGAGTAGCAGTATAATCAATATATTTACTAGGTGGTAGAATCTTGCGCAAGAATAAGGATCACCACTTAAAGGACTGCTCAATTTTTTTTTTTCATTTTATGATGGAGATCTAAAAACAAAAACAAATGAGAGAGCCCAATATTTTGAAGGATTTTCTATTTTTAGTTACAAATTGCCACAAGTGACAATAACAACAAAAAAAAGAAGCCAGTAGATATTTTGGCATTCTGTGTTGGTCTCATAAGAAAACACTGCCTTTTTATGCTCTTTTAAGAGAACTTTCCAGACGGCTGGTCTTTTATTTTATCAGTTGACTCCCCACCCCCTGGCCCCCACCCCAGCCCCCGCCCAGCTTATGGTGTTGTACTTGGGCTTTCAACTGATCACCACTAGTATGTCTTTGTTACAGTAAACTGACTGTGTTTATTATAATAAAAAATAAAACACAGCTTGACTTGCGTTCTAAATGTGCTTGAAAAGAATATGATACTGTTTAGAAGAGAAAAGGTTGTTCATAGGAAATCCACACCACTGCAGATATTGAAACATTCGCTTTTTTACAGCTTGTCACACTTTGTGCCAAGTCATGACTGTTTCCCCAACTCTGTTTTGTTGCTCTCAGCACCCTGTGTTTTGGGTTCCTTGTCATAGAAATTAATGGAAACAATGCTCCTGGATTACAATAAAGCCTTCTATGAAACCAACTTGGGAAAGCAGGCGATGGGGAAAAATTATGGTCAGCAGCTAGTCACAAAAACCATGTGCTGACAAAATATGTTATTTTGAACCCTTTACTTTTAAATACCTGGCACATGAAAATAGTCCCCATAATCTGAGTCTACTGGGTCAATTTCTTCTATCATTATCCTTCACCCTGCTCTGCCGTTTCTTCGAAGTCCAGGCTCTGCTTTCAAAAATCAAATGTATGCAATGTTGTCATTAAAAGAGGAAGCGTTTTTATAGGGTGGGAAGCAAATGTTACATGGCTAGTTTGTTAGGGCAACAGAGAAGAAATTAAACCACTCAGTTGATGGATTTTTGCCTTTATTAGAAGCAGACCTGATATACCCTTTGAATTACTTTGCCTTTTTTGTTTGTTTGTTTGTTTAACTATAATCATTTTACGGGTGCTATTGTACTCCCCACAGAGGAACCAATCACGTGTTTTTTTCTTGGTTAGACATTTGCTGAGCCCTAAGCTGGTTGCCAAGCAGCCAAAGCCCACATCCCAAACCCCACAACAGCACCAGTGCCTTCAGGATGCTTAGAACTAGTTTGAGGATTCATGTTTTCAATAGAGGGATTGGTTCTCCTTGTGGCCAGGGTTTCTATGGCATATAGGTTTGGGGCCTGGGGAGGCCACTGTTTCCCCCCTCACACCCCCAAGGCATTCTGCGGGGCAGTTGGAGGGAGACTGGCTTTGTTGCTCTTTGGGCTCCTTTTTGTTCATAAACCAGGATTTAGGAGAAGTGGGAGAAGGTGGAGCGAACCACAGTCATTTGTAAAAATCTAAAAAATGTTCTCATAAGAGGTTTTTGTTCCAGGCTTGTCTGTTACTGTTTCCAGTAGAGTGTAAAAGTCGAAGAGCTGGTAGTGAAGAGGCATGATCAATAAGTATAAGTAAGCAATGGGATTTTGAGTGATTGTATTTTTAGATTAGTTTGGGGGAAACATATTAAATAATTTCGTTTCTTCCCATAATTTCTAGGCCGAGTGTCTTTTATTTATCTTGAAGTTAACAAAAGAAGGAGAAAGGTGCTCATCAGAAAAGTACCACAATTTATCTCTTTCCCTGGCCTAATTTCCTTCATCCCATTTCATGTGATTTCTCAGAACAATCAAGATAGGAAGGAGATACAGAGTTGCTCTAGTCCCATTCTGGGGACCCAGCACCAAGTGACTACTGCATTCACCTGCTCCTGTAACTGAGTTCCTGAGGTCTGAGTTCCCTTCCAGGCATGCTTCAAGGATGCCCAATCCTATTGCATGCGATGTGTCAGCATTTGCCCATCTAGCTGGGATGCTTCCTGTGGTCTGTGCAAACCTGCACTGACATTGAAGTTCTTGGAATAGTGGCCCCTAAGACCAACATAACAGGAATAATGGTTGAGTGGGACTGTATCTCTATATGCCACAGCAAGCAGAGCAGCAAGTTCTACTGACCCTGTTTGACTCTCAGTGAGTCCCTTCCCACCGGTCAGTCAAATGTGCTCCACATAGTCCCACACATCTGGTAGCCCTGCTTAACCTTTATAATCTGCTTATAAAGTCAGAGAGGCAGAGGGGAAAAATATTGTGAAAGGAAGAGTTTCCTTGAACAGAGGTTCAAAGCTCATTAGAATGAGGCCCCCAAACAATACACCTTACCGGAAGTCAGCAGATACGTCTACTAAGAATCAAGAGGTTCTTACCAAGGTGCCTCAGGTACTGTTTCTACAGTGCTGAAGTACTTGCCCTCTCCTAGTTGGTAGCTCCCAATCATCCTCCAGGTCAGAGGTCAGACACCACTTCCTTTGGGAAAACTTCCCTCCACAGCTTTCCTAGCCCAGATGAAGTACCCACTCTCACATCACATAGATCCTGGTTCTCCTCTGACAGCTCTCATCACATTCTATAGAGATGCCCTGTTCACATGTCTTTTGCTACTTGAAGTGAGCTTCTTGAAGGCAACAACTTCATCTTGTTCTTTTTTGTACTCCTAAAGCCTAATGTGGGAGCTGCCATGGAGCCAGACGCTCAGTAAATATTTGCTATGAGTAATAAAGCAATGAATATCTAAAATGATTAGTTGAAAACGGTAACCCACAGCAGCATGAACTATACATAGTTCAGTAAGCTGATGATATACACATGTGGCATAGCTCACAATGTGCAGAATAACTATCATGTGGTTTTCACTATTACGTTTCTGGTTCTTACTTCAGTAGATATTAAACTTTTTAGTCTCAGGATCCCTTTACACTCTTTGCCTGCCTTCCTTCCTTCCTTCCTTCCTTCCTTCCTTCCTTCCTTCCTTCCTTTCATTTGAATATAATACAATATTTTTATGTGGTGCTGAGGCTTGAACCCAGGGCCTTGCATATGCTAGACGAGCTCTCTACCGCTGAGCCACAACCCCAGCCCTAGATGTGTTTTCTTTGTTGAAATTTGCTATCTGTAAAATTAAGACAGAATCAAGTGATTTTTTAAATCATTTAACAATAATAATAATAAGCCCTTTACATACAAACATAAGTAACATAGTATTTATAAAAATATTTTCCAAAACAGAAATGTTTATATCTTCTTACATTTTTGCAATTTTTTTAAAAAATATCTGACTTACTTGAAGAAAGTTGCATCCTCATATCTAGATCTGTATTCTGTGTTAAGATTAAATATAACACAGCCTCTGGAAAATTCCACTGTACACTTAATAGGCCATGAAAATGAAGAAAAGGCAATTAATTTCTTAATATTACTATGAAAATAATTTAGATGTCACAGAACCCCTAAAAGTCTTGGAAGCCCCAGACGTCCTTGGACTACGCATTGAGATCATCTTCCTCTCTTGTTTAATAAGGAAATATCCTTAGCCAGATGTGGTTAAGTTAAATATCTTTGTCCTTTCATGATTCTGATCCTCTTCCTTCTCATTTATTCACTCATTGTTTTCCTTGACACATCACCTTTACAATGTTATACTAATACCTTTTGACGTACATAAGCCATTAATGCTGAGCTCAGGCAGAAAATTCCAGATTCCCATTTGAGGAAATTCTCATGGATCTGTCAACAATGTTAGGCTGTTTCTGTGGGTACTATGTAGTGTTGTGCTGTTATATTCCTAGCTGGTTGGCAAGGGGCACAGGCAAACATACTAGTAAGATAGGATGTAGATATAAACCATACTTATTAAAAACTTACAAGAAGAGAGTACACAGGGAGAAAATACTCCTTTAATCTTTTATTAACCAACCAAAACGTAAGCTTGGGCAGAATGAATCACAGAAAATACTGCAGGAGAGGGACTACTCCACTTCCAGTAACTCTTTGTAATTTATAGGGGAATTGCAAAGAGAACTGGGACCATCTAGTTCACTGCATTACAATGAGCTTCCTGGCCAGAAAATGTCAAAGATAAGGAAGCAGCCATGGGCAGTGGCACACACCTGTAATCCCAGGGATTTGGGAGGCTGAGGCAGGAGAATCACATATTCAAAGCCAGCCCCAGCAAAAGTGAGGCACTAAGCAACTCAGTGAGACCTTGTCTCTAAATAAAAAAAAATTTTTAAAAAGGAAGCACGTGTGATAAACAATATGGACAATATGGAGTAGAAACAATTTTATAGACTTCAAAAAATTGGAGTTTTCTTACATTATTTATTGTTTGTGGTAATTTTTTTTCCAGTGGGAATAGGGCTCAGTCCTAATCAAGTATATGGCCATATATGCCTAGTTGGATTTCCAAATTATTAGGCATCAGTGATTGCTATATGCTGCCCATTCTTTTCCTGTAGAAAGCAGGTGGAGTCTCTAGTGCTGACCCTATGTCCCATCTTGGTACAATTGCTGTGTGGAAGACAAATAACTTGTCTTTTTAGTTCCTGGGTCTTTGGATAAAGAGCAACTGTACTCAAAGAACCTCATTTGCACCTTCACCTGATCTAGATAAAGAGATCCCAGGATAGCAGCTGATGCTATAGGAGGACGAGGTTTCTGGAGGCGTAGGATGAAAATTAGTGGATCTCGCTTATGGGGAGGATGTAAAACATTAGAGCCAGAGGGCAGAACAGTGCAGGAAAACATCTTGTGAATGTCCAGTATCTATTTGTGATGAAAACTGGAAGTAGAAGTGAACTTCCTCAAGATGACAAAAAAAATAGCTATTTTATGTTTCATGGTGATGACTAAATGTTGTAAGCCTAAAGTCAGAAATGAGACAAAGATTTCTGTTCTTATCACTTGCATTTGACATTGTAGTTTAGGTCCTAACCAGTGCAGTGATACAACGAAAGGAAATAACTGCCATCCAGTGCCGCAGTCTGGCTGGGCACAAATCACGAGCCACTCAAGCAGGAACAAACTTTATTTCCGAACTCCCTGCGAACGCCACCCACACGCCGGGACCACACCACACACCAACTAGAAGTCCTACCACTGGAACTTCACCAACCAACGGGAACTCCCCAGGCAATCCTCAGGAGAACTCCAAAGTATCGGATGGCCGAGGTGGACAATAAAGGTCTAATATACAATTGAATCAATCCAGCACCATCTTAATGGCTCGCCTCTCAACCAATACTATTGGCAAAATACCAGGGGCCATTCCCACTCGGCTGTGGCTCTCAGCAATCCAGTGTAGAAAGGAAAAAGTAGACTTTTGTTCCTAGAGGACATGATCATTTTTTTAAAATATTTTTTATTTGTCAATGGACCTTTATTTAATTTATTTATTTATGTATTATATGTGGTGCTGAGGATCAAACCCAGTGCCTCACAATGCTAGGCAAGTACTCTACCACTGAGCCACAGCCCTAGCCCCCGAGAACATGATCATTTATATAAGAAATCCTAAGAAATTTATCAAAAAACCCAAACAAACACACACACACAAAAAAACAACAACAACAACAACAACAAACCAACTACTAGAAGTAATAAGTGAATTTAGCAAAGTTGCAAAGATCAAGATATAAAAATCATATATTTCTATATATAGGCAATGAATAATCAAAAATTGACATTTTGAAAAGCACCCCTTTCAATAGTATCAAAAACATGAAAAACTTTTGGATAAATTTAACAAAATATGTACAAAACTGGTACAGTGGATATAACAATAATGCTGAAGGAGTTGCTGGAGAGAGATACCATGTTTAAGTTTTAGAGGATGCATATTACTAAACTTGTCAGTTTCTCCAAATTGATTTGTAGCTTCAATACCATCCCAATCAAAATCTCAGCAGACCTTTCTGTTGAAATCAGCAAGCCCACCCTAAAATTTATGTGGAAATACACAGAATCTTGGGTAGCTAAAATAATTTTTTTAAAAGAATACAGTTGTAAGACATATACAACCTAGTATCAAAACTCAGTGTGAGACACCCACCAGAGCACAGCCTGAAGCATGGGACTTCC
The DNA here is from genome assembly GCF_964194105.1 of Spermophilus citellus. Lineage (NCBI taxonomy): Eukaryota > Metazoa > Chordata > Mammalia > Rodentia > Sciuridae > Spermophilus > Spermophilus citellus. The sequence continues at coordinate 79,891,220 of NC_138187.1, read as the reverse complement.
CCTTCTGACCAGCAGACTACAAGAGAGCAGGTCCACACTGGCCTGCACAGGATCCAGGCTCACAGTAGGCCCTTGTCCATCCCGCCACCTGCAGACACCTGCCAGAGCCCAGCCTCTGTCTAGGGACCGCTTCTTTTGACCAGCAGACTACCCCTGGAGCTCAGGCCTGAACTAGATCTGCCCTCACCAACTTGCACAGGACCTAGGTCCAGGATCCACTCAAGAAAGGAAGACACATAGGCAACATGAGAAAACAAGGGAGGAAAGTGCCCCCAAACAAACCAGGATAATACAATAACAGAACCCATGGACAGTAAAGTTGATGAAATGTCAGAGAAGGAGTAAGAAGGTTCATAATTAAAATGATCTGTGAATCAAAGAATGACCTAAATGAGCAAATATAGGCAAAAATCGATCATTCCAATAAGGAGATAAGAGAGCAAATACAGGTAGCAAAAGGAGGAGATAGAGACTATGAAAAAAATGCAGTTAGAAATCCTTGAAATGAAGGATAAAATAAACCAAACAAAAATCTCAATATAAAGTATAACCAACAGACTAGGTCACTTAGAAGAAAGAATGTCAGATAATGAAGACAAAGTATACAATCTGGAAAAAATAAAGTTGACCACACAGGGAAGGTAGTAAGAAACATCCAAGAATTGTGGGACAGCATCAAAAGACCAAATCTAAGAGTTATTGGGATAGAGGAAGGCACAGAGTTTCAAACCAAAAGAATGAACAATCTTTTTCAATGAGATAATATCAGAAAGTTTCCCAAGCATGAAGAATGAATTGGAAAATGAAATAAAGAGGCTTACAGGACACCAAATGTACAAAATTACAACAGATCTACACCAAGGAACATTATAATGAAAATGCCTAGCATACAGAATAAGGATAGAATCTTAAAAGCCGCAAGAGAGAGTAATCAAATCACATATAGGGGGAGACCAATTTGTGTCTCAGCAGATTTTTTTCAACCTAGACCCTCAAAGCCAGGAGATCATGGAATAACATATATCAAGCTCTGAAAGAAAATGAGATGTAATGTAACCAAGAATCGTATATCCAGTTATATCCAGCAAAACTAAGCTTTAGATTTGATGATGAAATAAAAACCTTCCATGATAAACAAAAGAATTTACAACTAGAAAGCCTGCACTACAGAACATCCTTGGCAAAATATTCCATGAAGAGAAAATAAAAAACAAGGATGAAAATCAGCAGTGGGAGGTATTACACTAAAGGAAAACCTGATCAGAGGAGAAACTGAGTCATGTTAAATACCAAAAATGGCTGAGAATACAAATCATGTCTCAATAATAACCCTGAATGTTAATGCCCTAAACTTACCAATCAAAAGACATAGAATAGCAGATTGGATCAGGAAAAAAAAAAGACACAACAATATGCCTCCTCCAAGAGTTTCATCTCATAGGAAAAGACATCCACAGATTGGAGGTGAAGGGTTGGGAAGAATCATACCACTCACATGTACTGCAGAAGCAAGCAGGGGTTTCTATCCTCATATCAAATAAAGTAGACTTCAAGCTAAAGTTAATCAAAGGGGATAAAGAAGGACCCTACATACTTCTCAGGAGAACCATACACCAACAAGACTTGACAATTATAAATATATATGCCCCAAACAATGGAGTATCTACATTCATCAAACAAACTCTTCTCAAGTTCAAGAGTCAAAGAGACCACAACACAATAATTTTGAGTGACTTTAACACACCTCTTTTACCACTGGATAGATCTTCCAAACAAAAGCTGAACAAAGAAACTATAGAATTTAATAAAACAACCAATAACTTAGACTTAACTGACATAAATAGAATATTTCATCCTTCAACATGTGAGTACACTTTCTTCTCAGCAGAACATGGGTCCTTCTCTAAAATAGACCATATATTATGCCACAAAGCAACTCTTAACAAATGTAAAAAAGTAGAGATACTACTCTGAATTCTATCAGATCATAGTGAAATGAAATTAGAAATCAATGATATAAAATAAGAAATAAAAGCTACTCCAACACATGGAGACTAAATAATATGCTACTGAATAAACAATGGGTTGCAGAAGACATCAAGGAGGAGATTAAAAAAATTTTGGAGGTGAGTGAGAACACAGATACAATATATAGAAATCTCTGGGACACTGTGAAGACAGTTCTAAGAGGAAAGTTCATTGCATGGAGTTCACTCCTTAAAAAAAGAAAAAGTCAATAAATAAATGACTTAATATTACATCTCAAAGCCCTGGAAAAAGAAGAACAAATCTATACCAAAAGCAGTAGAAGACAGTAAATAATTAAAATCAGAGCTGAAATCAATGAAATTGAAACAAAAGAAACAATTGAAAAAATTGACAAAACAAAAAGTTGGCTCTTTGAAAAAATAAATAAAATTGGCAGACCCTTAGCCATGCTAACAAAGATTAGGAGAGAGAAAACTCAAATTACTAACATATGTGATGAAAAAGGAAAGATCACCACAGACACTACAGAAATACAGAAGATAATTAGAAATTATTTTGAAAACCTGTATTCCAATAAAATAGAAAACATCAAAAGCATTGACAAATTTCTAGAGTCATATTATTTGCCCAAATTTAATCAGGATGATATACATGATTTAAACAGAAACATTTCAAGTTACAAAATAGAAGAAGCCATCAGAAGCCTACCAACAAAGAAAAGCCCAGGACTGGATGGATACACAGCCGAGTTCTACAAGACCTTTAAAGAAGAACTAATACCAACACTCTTCAATTTATTTCAGGAAATAGAAAAAGAGGGAGCACTTCCAAATTCATTATATGAGGCTAATATCACCCCGATTCCAAAAGCAGGCATAGACACATCAAAAAAAGAAAACTTCAGACCAATATCTCTAATGAACATAGATGCAAAAACTCTCAACAAAATTCTGGCAAATTGAATACAAAAACATATCAAAAAGATCATGCACCACGAACAAATGGGATTCATCCCAGGGATGCAAGGGTGGTTCAACATACAGAAATCAACAAGTGTAATTCATCCCATCAATAGGCTTATCTAAAGATAAAAATCATATGATCGTCTTAATAGTCACAGAAAAAGCATTTGACAAAATACAGCACCCCTTCATGTTCAAAACACTAGAAAAATTAGGGATAACAGGAACATATCTCAACATCATAAAGGCTATCTATGCTAAGCCCCAGGCCAACATCATTTTAAATGGAGAAAAATTGAAGGCAGTTCTCTAAAAACTGGAACAAAACAGGGATGCCCTCTTTCGCCACTTCTATTTAACACAGTTCTTGAAACACTGGCCAGAGCAATTAGACAAAAGAAATTAAAGGGATATACATAGGAAAAGAAGAACTCAAATTGGCACTATTTGCTGATGATATGATTCTATACCTAAAAGAACCAAAAAATTCCACCAGCAATCTTCTAGAACAAGTAAATGAGTTCAGCAAAGTAGAAGGATATAAAATCAACACCCATAAATCAGAGGCATTTCTGTATATCAGTGACAACTCCTCAGAAAGAGAAATGAGGAAAATACCCCATTTACAATACACTTAAAAAAAACCACTTGGGAATCAGAGAAAGAGATGAAAGATCTATACAATGAAAACAACAGAACTCTAAAGAAAGAAATCAAAGAAGACCTTAGAAGATGGAAAGATCTACTTTGCTCTTGGAATGACCATACTACCAAAAGCACTGTATATATATTTAATACAATTCTGATCAAAATCCCAATGGCATTCCTCATTAGAAAAAGTAGTCATGAAATTCATCTGGAAAAATAAGAGACCCAGAATAGCTAAAGCAATCCTTAGCAGGAAGAGTGAAGCAGGTGGCATCACTATACTAGACCTTAAACAATACTACAGAGCAATAGTAACAAAAACAGCATGGTATTGGCACCAAAACAGACTGGTAGACCATGGTACAGAATAGAGAACACAGAGACTAATCCACAAAATTACAATTATATTAGACAAAGGTGCCAAAAACATGCATTGCAGAAAAGATAGCCTCCTTAACAAATGGTGCTGGGAAAACTGGAAATCCATATGCAACAAAATTAAACCCCTATCTCTTTTTGTGCATGCACAAAACTCAACTCAAAATGGATCAAGGACCTAGGAATAAAACCAGAGACCCTGCATCTAATACAAGAAAAAGTAGGCCCTAATCTCCATCATGTGGGATTAGGCCCCAACTTCCTTAATAAGCACAAGAATTAAAATCAAGAATCAATAAATGGGAGGGATTCAAGCTAAAAATTTCTTCTCATAAAAAGAAACAATCTGTGAGGTGAATAGAAAGCCTACATCTTGGGAGCAAATATTTACCCCTCATACATCAGATAGAGCACTAATCTCTGGGGTATATAAAGAACTCAAAAAGCTAAACACCAAAATCACAAATAACCCAATCAATAAATGGGCCAAGGACATGAACAGACACTTCTCAGAAGATGATATACAATCAATCAGCAAATATACAAAAAAATGTTCATCATCGCTAGAAATTGGAGAAATTCAAATCAAAACCACTCTAAGATTTCATCTCACTCCAGTCAGAATGGCAGCTATTTTGCATACAAACAACAATAAGTGTTGGCAAGGATGTGGGGGAAAAGGTACACTCATATATTGTTGGTGGGACTGCAAATTGGTGTAGCCAATATGGAAAGCAGTATGGAGATTTCTTGGAAAGTTGGGAATGGAACCACCATTTGACCCAGCTATCTCTCTCCTCAGTCGATACCCAACGGACTTAAAAACAGCATACTACAGAGACACAGCCACATCAATGTTTATAGCAGCACAATCACAATAGCTAAATTGTGGAACCAACCTAGATGCCCTTTGGTAGATGAATGGATAAAAAAAATGTGGCATATATACACAATGGGATATTACTCAGCAATAAAAGAGAATAAAATCTGGGCATTTTCAGGTAAATGGATGGAGTTGGGGGAGATAATGTTAAATGAAGTCAGCCAATCCCCAAAAACCAAATGCCCAATATTTTTTTCTGATATAAGGAGGCTGATTTATAGTGGGGTAGGGAGGCGGGGAGCAAGGGAGGAACAGACGAACTCTAGATAGGGCAGAGGGGTGGGAGGAGAAAGGAAGAGGCATGGGGTTATAAATGATGGTGGAATTTGATGGACATCATTATCCAAAGTACATGTATGAAGACACGAATTGGTGTGAATATAATTTGTGTACAACCAGAGATATTAAAAAATGTGCTCTATATGTGTAATATGAATGCATTCCATTGTCATATATAAATAAAAAATTAATTTAAAAAGCCTATAAAAACTTAATTTAAAGTTATAGTAGTGAAGGTAAAGCAGTATTGGCATAAGGATAAACATATAGATTGATGAAATAGAAGAGAAAGCCCAGAAATAGACCCTGTGGGTCACATATGGTGAATGGATTTCTGACAAGGTGTCAAGACAACTCATGCAGTAAAGGATAATCTTTTCAATAAATGCTGCTGGAACAATTGGACAGCTCTTAGCAAAATAAATGAACCTCAACTCCTCATAAAAACCTGAAATTGGGGGCTGGGGCTGTAGCTCAGTGGCAGAGCACTTGCCTAGCATGTGTGAGGCATGGGTATGATCCTCAGCACCACATAAAAATAAACAAAGACATTCTGTCCATATACAACTACAAAAAAACTTAAAAACCTGAATTGGATCCAAAACTTAGATATAATAGCTAACACTACTAAACTTCTAAAGTAAAGTATAAAAGAGGATCTTAGCGACTACAGATTTGACAGCTTCCTTAAATAGCATTAATTGTCTTCATCAAGTTTTTTTTAATTCCACTGTTCATAATGTTTAAAAAAAGAATAGGCAAGCCTTGGAGTATGAGAAAATATTTATAAAATATATCCAACCAAAGATTTGTGTTGTAGAATATACAAAGACCTCAAAATTTAATAATATGATAAATAACTCAATTTTTTAAAAAGAGTGGACTATTGAAACAGACACTTCAGTAAACAGATGGCAAACAATGATATGAAAAGACACTTAACATCATTAGACTTTAGGCAAATGCAAATTAAAATCTCAATGAGATGCTACTATATGCTCAATAGGAAGGCTAAATTTTAAAAGCCTAACTATGTCAATTTTTGTCAAGGATGTGGAGCAACTATAATTCTCATTCACTGTTGAGAGGAATGTAAAATATACAGCTACTTTGGAAAATATTTTGGCAGTTAAAAAAACTTCTAAAAAATCTATGCTTGTGCCGCAGTCTTGGCTGGGCACAGAATCACGAGCCACTCAAGCAGGAACAAAACTTTATTTTTGAAAAAGCCGCCAATACTCTGTAGGCGCCGGCAAGCCAGAATCGTCCACCCACGCGCACGTCTACCGGAACCGGCAGGCCCCAGAACCGGCCCCCCCCACCTCCCCCGGAATTCCCTCCTACTATCCTTCCCCAACCAATGGGAACTCTCCAGGAGTCCCGTAACATGAATCCCGTAGCAGGTCAAGGTGAACAGCAGGAGTCCAATTTCCATGTGAATGTAAATCTTAACATAATCATATCATCTCAGTGGCTAGCTGGCGTCACTTTACAACCAAAGGTGCCATGCATCATATTATTTGCTTGTGGCTCCTAGCATCTGCCCCCTTCTGTTTAATTAAGCAACAGGCAATGTGGCTAGGGACCGTGCCTGGTAGGTTGTCCAATTCAACATATGGTTCTTACCCGTCATGGGAGAACTGACCTTTAGGCGTCAGCTTCCTGTCTTAGGTTGAATCCACTGCAATCAGATCAACCCGTCACTGACTACCGGTCCAGCATTCAGCCATGCTTGTGGATAGGCCTATGCACCAGTGGGGGGGTGAGGTTCTTGCCTCACCTTTGTTGGCCCCCAAATTTAGCCTTGGGGCCAGTGGGGGGGTGAGGTTCTTTGCCTCACCTCTGTTGACCCCCAAATTTAGACCATCACTAGTAGAAGGGAGGAGGATACAGAAATGCCATGACACCAAGCCAATTGATGGCTCCTTTGGAAAAATTGCGTCACTGGTGACACCATCAGCAAAGATACGCCAGCAGTACCACAATTCGCTGCACCAGATGATATTTCACAATGCATGCAACTGATATATAGTCCAGGCAAGTTCTGCAGGCAGTTCAAATCGGAGGAGTCTATCAATATGTCCATTTCCTCCCAAAGTAAATCAAGTCCTTGATTGAGCATTACTTGTTGAGTTATATTCATTGATGCATCAGTTTATACAGTTTACTGTGATTGCTATCATAGAAGCTGTAGTTTGGTTTTATCTTAGTCTTCACCGGAATTGGGATGGAGATGGAAATTCTGGCAATGATGCTAAAGAGACATTATCCTGAACAGAATTATTAAATATAATGAAAAGGAAAGGTGAAAGTAAACAAACAGATCTGTTAAACTCCTTTAAAAACAATCCTTAACAGCTGTTTACCTAATTTAAATTAGTAAACAAACAGATCTGTTAACCATCTTTAAAAACAATCATTAACAGTTGTTCACCTAATTTAAATTAAACCATATAAATCACGTGAATAAAGAAAAAATTCTGATCCATTTTTTCATGAGCGCTCCTCATATAAGAAATATGGACATACACACATACAGACATACAACACAAAACAGAAGTGTGCACACAACATACAACACATAAGACAATAGTAAATAAAGGCCTTATAGCTATACCTAGGTGAAATCTCCATTGCAATGTTTAAAAACTCCACAGTCAAAAAATAAAACACAGTCAAAAAATAAAACTGATCAGAAAAACATTAACCTAGGTTTGTATGAGCTCAAAAATAAAATAGAACTTTATGATGTGGGAAAAATGCAATAAGAAAATAGATATTGAAAAAAACACCTTGGTTAATCACTGTCACAGATGTAAGAATAGCCAAGCTGGAGCTCTGGATATCAGCTGTTACGGATTTGAGTCAAATCATCTTCTTTTTCTGTAGAAATTGTTTTAGTTAATCTCTCTGGAATCCAAATCGGTTGCTGTTCCTCCTGTGGAAAAACACAGACAGAGCCCCGATTCTAGACTATCACTGGATCTGGGCCTTTCCATTGTCCTGTTAGAATATCTTTCCAAAGTACCTTAGGCTTATGTACATTTTTTGGATACAAATGTCTTTCCACAGTACTAAGTCCTGATGAATCCAAATTTAAAAAGTTTAGAGTAAAAAGGGTTATTTTAAGTTTATCTTTGGGGGATATATACCCCTTTCCAATTCCCTCCTTTTGTTTTAATAAGTACATTTTAATAGTTTGATGAGCTCTTTCAACTATGCCTTGTCCTTGTGGATTGTATGGAATTCCTGTTATGTGAGTAATGCCAAATGATGAGCAAAATTGTTTAAAAGAGGTGGAAGTATAACCAGGACCATTGTCCGTTTTTAACTGTTTTGGAACGCCCACAGTGGCAAAATTTTGTAAGCAATGAGCTATAACATCTTTAGTTTTTTCTCTGGCATGAAGGGAGCCCATCAAAAATCCAGAAGAAGTATCAACTATAACATGTAAATATTTTAATTTTCCAAATTCTGCCAAGTGTGTGACGTCCATCTGCCAAATATGGTTAGGTATCAGTCCTCTAGGATTGACTCCAAGATTAACTTGTGGTAAAAATGTCACACAATTTTTACATTGTTTTATTATATGTCTGGCTTGTACTTTAGTTATTTTAAAACGCTTTTGTAAAGTATTAGCATTGACATGGAACCTTTTATGAAAATTTATGGCTTCTTCTATTGTGGAGAAAATATGTATGTCATGTGTAGATTTATCTGCTAGTTCATTGCCCATACTAAGGGCTCCAGGCAATCCTGTATGTGCCCTGATATGTCCTATAAAGAATGGATCTTTTCGGTCCCAGATTAGACTTTGTATAGCGGAAAACAAAGAGAAAACAGTAGAAGAAGGTGAAATCCTACCAGCATCTTCAAGGGATACTATAGCATTAACTACATACTGACTATCAGAAAATAAATTAAATACAGAATCTTTAAACATCATAAAAGCTTGTAATACTGCATTAAGCTCTACCTTTTGAGCTGATTGTTTGGGTACTAAAAATGTAAAAGTTTGATCAGGAGTAACTACTGCTGCTGTACCATTGTTTGACCCATCAGTGAATATATTTGGAGCATTTATGATAGGGGTTTTTCTTGTCATTTTTGGAAAAACTACAGGATGCTTAGACCAAAAAGACAACAAAGGATTAGATGGTAAGTGATTATCAAATCAAACACTAGTTTTACACATGATTATTGCCCAAGTATTTAACTCATTAGCTAACTCATCAATTTGATCCATAGTATATGGAGTAATAATTTTATTGGGAGAAATCCCAAACACTCCCTTTGCTGCTTTTATTCCTTTGAGTATTAATTGTCCTACAGCCTCAGGATATCTAGTAAGAATACTGTTAGGAGAATAAGATAAATGTATCCACAATAATGGACCTTCTTGCCAAAATACTCCTGTAGGAATATTTTTTGTTGGTAGTACAATAAATAATAAAGGCAAACTTATATCAATTCTATCCAAATGCATATTTTCCATATATGTTTCAATGATTTTTAATGCTTTTCTTGCTTCAGGTGTTAACATGCGGGGTGAATTTGGATCTGATGGACCTTTTAGAATATCAAATAAAGGTCCTAACTCTCCTGTTGGTATGCCTAGATAAGGCCTTATCCAATTTATGTCTCCCAATAACTTTTGAAAGTCATTAAGTGATTTGAGTTGATCTACTCGTATTTGAATTTTTGGTGGACGGACCATGGTTGAGGATAATAGAACTCCTAAATAATTAATTGGAAGATTTAATTGTACTTTATCTATTGCTATCTCTAGATTATAATTTTTCAATAAGTTAGTAAGTGTGGCATAACATTCTAGCAATGTGTTTTTATCTTTATGTGCCAATAACACATCATCCATATAGTGAAATATTTGTAGTTCAGGATTTTGATTTCTAAGTGGCTGGATTGCTTTATTAACATAAATTTGACACATAGTTGGGCTGTTAGCCATCCCTTGAGGGAGTACTTTCCATTCATATCTGATCAGGACCTTCATGATTCAGTGCAGGGATAGTAAATGCAAAATGTGGACTATCCTCAGGATGAATTGGAATTGAAAAGAAACAATCTTTAATATCTATAGCTAAAACATGCCAGGTTTTTGGTAAAGCAGACAATTGGGGAATCCCTGATTGAGCAGGTCCCATAATAACATCTCATTATTAATGGCTCTTAAATCTTGTAATAATCTCCATTTACCAGATTTCTTTTTAATGACAAAAATGGGAGTATTATGGGGGGATACGGAAGGTTGTATATGTCCTTCCGCTAATTGTTGTCTGACCAAGTCATGGGCTACTTGTATCTTTTTTTTAGTCAGGGGCCACTGAGGAACCCACACTGGTCTTTCTGATTTCCAAGTAATTTTGATTGCCTCAGTGGCCCTTTCTGAAAACCCAATCCATGTCTATTTATTTCTTGATCTATTTGAATAGGTGCTGTCATACCTTGTTCTTGTTCTCTTAATCTTTTTTCTTTCCTAAAGCCTTGTTTAGCCCTAGTAGTGGGCGCGTTAGGATTGATGTTATTTGTTAATGTCAATCCTAATTGATGTAGGACATCTCGTCCCCATAAATTTACGGGAAGATGATCCAATACATAGGGCTGTATAGTTCCTTCACATCCTTCAGGATCCCTCCAATCTAATACCATAGCACTTCTATGGGGATTTGTTGCCACTCTTAGGCCTCGAAGCGTTTGAGTGGCTTATTGTAATGGCCAATGTTTTGGCCATTCTTGACGAGATATGATGCTGAGGTCAGCTCCTGTGTCCAGCAGCCCATTAAAGTCATGTCCTTGAATGTTTAATTTTAGCATTGGGCAAGAATCTAAATTTAAAGACAGCATAGCCCAATCTACACCTGTGGAGCCTAATCCCTTGGAACCTCTTTCTACATTACAACTGGAAAATTTATCATGCAGGCTGGGTATTATTAATAACTGTGCTATTCTATCTCCTGGTGAAATTACTGATATACCTCTGGGAGAACTAGCTATAATTTTTATTTCACCCTCATAATTGGGATCAATTACCCCAGGACTTATCATAAGTCCTTTTAGTGTAGAAGAACTGCGTCCCAATAATAAGCCTACTGTTCCCTGGGGAAGAGGTCCTTTTACTCCTGTGGGAATTATTTGAACTCCCAACTCTGGAGTTAGTACTGCTCTGGCAGAGGCGCAGATGTCCAACCCTGCGCTCCCTCTAGTTTGTCTGATGAGGGATTTAATGGATAATGCGTCCTGGGAACTACCTTGATGGTGCTGCTGGGTTCCTCCATTTCCCCATATATTTGTGGTTTTGGGCCCCGGGGCATTGGGCCCTCTAGTCCGTTTTTTGGCAATGGAGCCTGATACCTTTCTCCACGATATCGTGGGTAAACACTTGGTCCTTGTCCGTTTTTTGATAACGGAATACCCTCTATGGTGGTTTGAGAACGGCGTTCATTAGCCCAATGTTTCCTCTATGGCATCGTGGGCAAATACCCGGTATTCTATTCCTTTGATACCCAGCTTTGTTAAACCCTCCTCTTATGGGGCAACTCCTTTTAAAATGTCCTGTTTGATTACAATTATAGCATGTTTTTGGCCTGGCATCTAAAGCCTGTTGTACTGCTGCTAAGACTTGCCCTTGTTCATTAATGTCTCTACATAATTTAATATATGTGTTTAAATCTTCATGTCTCCATGGTCTAATGACCTCTCTGCAGCAACGATTTGCTTGGTCATAAGCCAGTTGTTTTATAAATGGCATTGCCTGTTCTGTATTACCAAATATTCTAGAGGCTGTCTGGATAAGTCTATCTACAAATTCAGTGTAAGGTTCATTAGTTCCTTGTATTACCTTAGATAATTGACCTTGTAAATCTCCATGCCCCTGTAAAGTTTTCCATGCCCTAACTGCATCTACAGCAATTTGTGCGTATATGCCAGGGTCATATTCAATTTGCTGTCTTTGGCCCTCATAAGGTCCCTTTCCCAATAGCATATCTATATTGCTTTGAGGGTAACCGGCTTCTGCATTTCGCCTAGCTGTCTCCATGCAAAATTCCTCATTGGCAACCTCCATAACAAATATTGTCCTCCATTTAGCACAGATCAACACGTTAGCCCAATCTGCTGGTGTCATGTCCAAGTTGGTAACAGATTCCACCATGCTTACCGTGAAGGGAGCTTGCGGCCCATAGGTTGTTACAGCCTCCTTTAATTGCTTTACTGTTTTGAAATCAATCTAAAGCACGGTGAATTCGTTGCCCTCCTGCCTGCTCAAGTACAGGGCATGCTAATCTTTGGGGTCCTGCCTCAGAATTCCATCCATCAACTACGGGAGTTGAGGGCCGCTCAGCGGTAGATGGAGCTGTTGGTTGAATTACGCCCTCTGGTGATAGAACGGAGTTAGTAGCAGCCTCCTGTTGTAATTCTCCACCTGATGGCTGTTTTTCCTCTAAGCTTTCTTTCTTTAAATTTTCCTCTGTCTGACTAGCTTGAGAGACCTTCTCTTTTGCTTGACCTAGCGTTTTTTCTACCATAGTTTGGACCTCTAACAATTTACTTAACAGTTTTTCGGTTTGTTTTTTACTAGATTCTAATCTACTATAAAGGTAACGTAACCCAGTAAGATAGGATAAAACAAAGCCGAAGCAGAATGAAACAAATACGGAGCAGAGAATGGTTATATCAATTTTCTCTTTCTCAGGGCCGAATAACTTCAAACCTTGAGCCAACCATTTTTCCCAGTTCGCCTGAGAAAATTCTAGGGCTAGGGAGCTTGAAATAAAAACAAAATAAATCAAAACAAGAACACATTGTTTTTTGAAATGGTCACCCATTCTGTCGCCTTCCCTCAGGGGCGAGCAATTTTACTCACCTCTAAGTTTCAGGTGTTCCCCACACGGGCCACCAATTGCCGCAGTCTTGGCTGGGCACAGAATCACGAGCCACTCAAGCAGGAACAAAACTTTATTTTTGAAAAAGCCGCCAATACTCCGTAGGTGCCGGCAAGCCAGAATCGTCCACCCACACGCGCGTCTACCGGAACCGCCCCCCCCCCACCTCCCCTGGAATTCCCTCCTACTATCCTTCCCCAACCAATGGGAACTCTCCAGGAGTCCCGTAACATGAGTCCCGTAGCAGGCCAAGGTGAACAGCAGGAGTCCAATTTCCATATGAATGTAAATCTTAACATAATCATATCATCTCAGTGGCTAGCTGGCGTCGCTTTACAACCAAAGGTGCCATGCATCATATTATTTGCTTGTGGCTCCTAGCATGCTTGCATATGATCTGGCCATTCTACTCCTAGGTATTTCTCCAAGATAAATAAAGGCATATGTTTACATAAAGGTTCATATAAAAATGTTCTCAGCAACTATTACTACTCAGCAATATGAAGGAATTGATTACTCTTATACACCACATCAAAGATGAATCTCAAATTATACTGAGGGAAAAAAGCCAGAGAAAGCAAATAATACATTTGTATGGTTCAATTTATTTAAAATTCTAGAAAATGAGTACTAGTACATAGTGATAGAAAGCAAATCAGTGGTTGCCTAGTGATGGAGCAGGGAAGGATATCATTTACAAAGGCACAAAAGGAAACTTTTGGGAGTGATGGATATATTTATTATCTTGATCATAGTGGTGGTTTCAAGAGTGTAAACATATTTCAAAACTCATCAGATGGAATATTGTAAAAGTATAGTTTATTGTAACTCAATATTGGTGTAAAAAATACAGAAAAACAATAAAATTAAAGTATTTCAATACTTATTTTGAAGATGAGTAAAACTATTGCATTTATGTTTTGATAAGTTAAACATGCAAGTTACAATTTATAGACTAAAAAATGGAAGAATTGAAGCCAATAGTGTAAATTCCAAATTACTTAACGGACAAAAATATTGGATGAATAAACAGTCACGATTAATCCAAAAACAATGTATACATGAGTTGAAATTATTCTGAATATTTAAGACTTAACCTTCAAAAATCTGACATTCCAATTCATTGAAAAATAATGGAGAAAATTCATCTGATTACTTAAATAGTGGCAGGGAAAAAAGTAGTTGATAAAAGGCAGCATCCACTTATGGTTAAAAACAAAAGCCATTTCTTAGTTAATTAGAAATAGAAAACTTTTTTAATCTGGTAAAGGCTATCTATGAAAAACTTATCAAAAATCACAATTAATGGTAAAATATTGATAGCTAGATTAAAATGCTGGTTCTCTCATTTTTACTGCAATTGTATTGGAGGTATTAACTGCTTCCTTTCAGTAAAGCAAAGAAAGGAAATAAAATGTATGAAATTGTCAATATCCACTTTTGTAAGCTCAATACCCAAAAACCATAGTTATGCCTATGTCACTCACCAATGAAAACTGACATTTTTAAATGATATACATTTATAGAAGTAGCAAAAAAATGTAAAATAACAAGAAATAAATCTAACAAAATATGTTGACTCAATGAGAAACATAAGGGAGCATTTAGAAAAATGGAAAGAATTGGGTTAGAAAACTTAAATTTAAAAAAAAATCATTTCTCTCTGATGTATAGACCTTGTCTATTTCCCATAAAATTGCAGAAGGTGTGTTTAAAATTTGATAATCCATGTAATATGCATAGTAAAACAGGGTCAAGAATAGCTAAGATGCCTTCTCCGAACTTCAGAAACAAGTTGCTAATTAATAAACAAAATGTGTGATTCTCATAAAGCAAGATAAACAGACCAAGGTGACAGACAAAGATTCCAGAAGCAGACATCAATGTGTATATGAACCTTTAATCAGTGGGCAAAAGATGAACTTTTCAATGAATGACACTGTAACATCAGTGTTTATAAGGAAAAATGAAATTTTGTCTCACTTTACACCAAAGACAAAATTGAAAAAAACCCAGAGTAGAATTTTAAAGTATCAAGATTTAGAGAGTGATGGAAGATAGTATTTTCATATGATGGAGCCCAGAGGATTTCTTCAATAAAACCACTGGAGTCTAAAAAATAAAGAAAAAATTATAAATTCTACATTGTTCAAATGGAGAACTTTTCATCAAAAAACTATATAAAAATAAAAATATAAGTCACAGAATTGACAATGTATGAGTATCCTAAAATTGAATAAAATAAATAACTCACAGAAGTTCATTTAAGAAATGGCTGATAACTTCCTAAATTTGGTGAAAGACATAAACCAATAGATTTGAGAAATTGAGAAAATTCAAAGTAGGAGAAATCTTAGAAAAACCAAACCTAGACACATCATAATTGAAAACTAAAGACCAAATATCTATCTATACATATATATCTTTAGAGCAGCCAGAGAGAAACAAGAAAAATTTAAATGAATTGTATTGTAATGAAATGCAGATTTAAATGATATTTCTTGTCTGAAACCATGGAGGCCAAATAAGAAGTGATAGAACATTTTTCAAATATTGAAAGAAAAGAACTATCAACTATGAATTATATATCAGCCATAATTATCCTTTAACAATAAAGGAGAAATAAAGACATTCTCAGATGGAGGAAGACTAAGAGACTCCGTTGCCAGTAAAATTGCTCTGATAGAATACTAAAGGAAGTTATTTACACAAAAAAAGAAATGTTGACAGAGAATGATTTGATCCAGAGTTTAGTGGGGAAGAAAAGCACATGAGTGGACAGAAGTGAGGGTAAATATCATAGACTCTCTTGGGTTTCTGAAATCAAATTTCATAGTTGATGCAAAAATTATAATACCAGCTAAGGTGTTATCTTCATTGTAGAGGAAATGCTTAAGGCAATTATATTTTAAAAGTAGAAGGGTAAAGAGACCTAATTGGAATAACATTTCTACACGTCACTGGATGTTAGGAGACTGTGATAAATTATATATATGTATTGTAAATACCTATTGTGGCACTAAGAAAAACTATACAAAACACAACACTCAGAAACAATAAACCATGATGAAATCTTTAAAAATATGTAAGTAACCCACAAAAGGTAAGACAAAAGGAAAGGCTTAGAAACAAAGAAAATACACAGAAAACAAATAATAAAATGGCAGACTGAGCCCTAATGTATCCACAATTACCATAAATGTGAATAGTCTAAGTATACCAATTAAAAGATAGATATTGATCAAGTGGATTAAAAACATGATCCAGTCAGGTACAGTGGCACATGCATGTAATCTCAGCTACTCTGGAGGCTGAAGTAGGAGGATCACAAGTTCAAGGCCAACTTAGGCTACTTAGTGGGATCCTATCTCAACATTTGAGAAGGACTGGGGATGCAGCTCAGAATAGAGCACTTGCCTTGCCTACATGAGACCTTTGGGTCAAATCTCCAGAACCATCCAAAAAAAAATTGTCCAGTAATATTTCATGTATAGAAAATGTACTTAAAAACAAATGACCTAGGTAAATTGAAAATAAACAATGGGAAAGACAGTTTTTAGACATTAATTTCAAAATAAAACACAGAACTGAGCCTGTCAATTTCAGATAAAGTGGACTAGAACAAATAGAATTATCATATACAAAGAGGAACATTGTATAATGATAAAAATATCAATGGCCCAAGAAGACATCAGGATCCTAAATGTGTATAGGTACACATAATAGTCTGAAAATACACAACTACTGATAGAGCTGAAAAAAAGAAAAAAACAAATCTACAATTTATCATTGGGAAATTTAAAATATCCTCTCAATAATGGATCAAACTACTAGACAACAAATCAGTGAAGTCATAGAACAACTGAAAACCGGAAAGCTCAGCAATGAATAGGATCTGATTGTCACAAGAAATATCCAGGCAATAACAGTAGAATGCGTATTTTCTCAAATACCTATGTACATTCACCACTGTACACTATGTCCTAAACCATATTCTGAGCCCATTTTAAACTTTTTAACTTTTAGCCAGATGCAGTGACACACACCTGCAATCCCAGCAACACAGGAGGCTGAGGCAGTAGGATTGCAGGTTCAAGGCCAGCCTCAACAATCTATCGGGATCCTGTCTCAAAATAAAAAGTAAAAAAACTGAGGATGTAGAACACCCAGTGTTCAATCCTCAGTACCACAAAAAGTAAATAAGTAAATTTTATATAATATGTTTCTAATTAAAATGAAATCTGTAACCGAAAGACAAGAAGGAAATCTCTAAACACTTGGACATGAAACAACACATTTCCCCAAAATCCATGGGTTAAGGGAAGTCTCAATGTAAAATTTTTAAAAAGAGAACTGAATGAAAATTAAGAAATATCAAATATGTAAGAGATCGCTAAAGCAGTGCTAAGAGAGAACCATACAGCACCAACTGTTTACAGTAGAGAAAAAAACAATCTAAGTTTTTACCTCAAGAAATTAGAAAGAGGAGAGCAAAACAAGCCCAAACAAGAAAGAAAGAAACGATCCAGACAATGAAAACTACAGAACCCTAAAAAGAGACATAGAAGAAGACCTCAGAAGATGGAAAAATATACCCTGTTCATGGATAGGCAGAACTAACAGCATCAAAATGGCGATATTACCAAAAGTTCTCTATAAGTTCAATGCTATCCCAATCAAAATCCCAACAGCATTTCTTGTAGAAATAGATAAAACAATCATGAAATTCATATGGAATAATAAAAGACCCAGAATAGCAAAAACAATGCTAAGCAGGAAGTGTGAATCAGGCGGTATAGCGATACCAGACTTCAAACTATACTACAGAGCAATAGTAACAAAAACAGCATGGTATTGGTACCAAAACAGGCGAGTGGACCAATGGTACAGAATAGAAGACACAGTAACCAATCCGCAAAACTACAACTATCTTATATTTGATAAAGGGGCTAAAAGCATGCAATGGAGGAAGGATAGCATCTTCAACAAATGGTGCTGGGAAAACTGGAAATCTATTTGCATCAAAATGAAACTGAATCCCTTTCTCTCGCCATGCACAAAAGTTAACTCAAAATGGATCAAGGAGCTCGATATTAAATCAGAGACACGGCGTCTGATAGAAGAAAAAGTCGGCTATGATCTACATACTGTGGGGTCAGGCTCCAAATTCCTCAATAGGACACCCATAGCGCAAGAGTTAACAACCACAATCAACAAATGGGACTTACTCAAACTAAAAAGTTTTCTCTCAACAAAAGAAACAATAAGAGAGATAAACAGGGAGCCTACATCCTGGGAACAAATCTTTACCCCACACACTTCAGACAGAGCCCTAATATCCAGAGTATACAAAGAACTCAAAAAATTAGATAATAAGATAACAAATAACCCAATCAACAAATGGGCCAAGGACCTGAACAGACACTTCTCAGAGGAGGACATACAATCAATCAACAAGTACATGAAAAAATGCTCAACATCACTAGCAGTCAGAGAAATGCAAATCAAAACCACCCTAAGATAACATCTCACTCCAGTAAGATTGGCAGCCATTAAGAAGTCCAACAACAACAAGTGCTGGCGAGGATGTGGGGAAATGGGTACACTTGTTCATTGTTGGTGGGACTGCAAAATGGTGCAGCCAATTTGGAAAGCAGTATGGAGATTTCTTGGAAAGCTGGGAATGGAACCACCATTTGACCCAGCTATTCCCCTTCTTGGTCTATTCCCTAAAGACCTAACAAGAGCATGCTACAGGGACACTGCTATATCGATGTTCATAGCAGCACAATTCACGATAGCAAGATTGTGGAACCAACCTAGAAGCCCTTCAATAGATGAATGGATTAAAAAAATGTGGCATTTATACACAATGGAGTATTACTCTGCATTAAGAAATGACAAAATCATAGAATTTGGAGGGAAATGGATGGCATTAGAGCAGATTATGCTAAGTGAAGCTAGCCAATCCTTAAAAAACAAATGTCAAATGTCTTCTTTGATATAAGGGGAGTAACCAAGGACAGGGTAGAGACGAAGAGCTGGAGAAGAAGATTAACATTAAACAGGGATGACAGGCGGGAGGGAAAGGGAGAGTTAAGGGAAATTGCATGGAATTGGAAGGTGAGCCTCAGGGTTATACACAATTACATATAAGAGGAAAGGAGGAGTAGGAGAAAAATTATATAAGTGGAAGAAACGATTTATAGTAGAGGGGATGGAGAGAGAAAAGGGGAGGGGAGGGGAGGGGAGGGGGGACAGTGGAGAATGGGATAGACAGCAGAATACATCAGTCACTAGAAAGGCAATTTGTAAATCAATGGAAATGTAACTGATGTGACACAGCAATCTGTATACGGGGTAAAAATGGGAGTTCATAACCCACTTGAATCAATCTGTGAAATATGGTATATTAAGAACTATGTAATGTTTTGAACAACCAACAATAAAATAATTAAAAAAAAGAAAAAAAAATGTAAAAAAAATAGTAGAAATCAATCAAATTGAAAATAGGAAAACAACAAGGAAAAAATAAATGAACAAAGAGCTGATTCTTTGAAAAAAAATCAATAAAATGGATGTACCTCTCTAGCAAGTCTAATAAATATGGGAAGAAATGAGCAAAAGATACAAACCTTCAGAGCCAATGATGAAAGGGATTACAATTCAGAAAGTGCAACCTTTAACAGGATGACCCGGGAAACTACAGACAACTTTATGCTCATAAATTTCATAACTTAGAAAAAATGGAGCAATTCCTTAAAAGCCACTAACTATCAAAATTCGGTCAAGATTAAATAGATAGTCTGAATTGTCCTACAACCATAAAGAAATTAAATTCATAATTTAGAAGCTTTTGAAAGGAAACTTAGGTCTGGACGAATTCACTAGAAATTTCTACCAAACATTTTAAAAGCTAGCATCAATTTTATACACTATATTCAGAAAATAAAAGGAGGGATTTCTTTCCAATACATCTTGTGAAGCCAGTATTACCATGATATCAAAACCAAAGATAGTAGCAAATATTAGTAAATCAAACCTGCTACTGTATGAAAAGAATCACACATTGTGATTCATCAATAAAATTCAGCACATCAGAGTTTTAAAGAAGGAGAATTGTATGATCCTGTCAATCTGTGCAGAAAAAAAAATTGTTTGGAAAAAATGTCCAACCCCCAGCTGTTTTAAAACATCAAAGTTTTTGACAAAGTTTTGTGCAAAGTGTACAGTATAAGTAGAGGTTATTGTTTTGGGCTATGACTGTCCAGTTGCTCCAGCATCATATTTTAAAAAGGTTAGCTTTCCTCCACTGAGCTGCTTTTACGCCTTTGTTGACAATCAGTTGAAGAGTGTTTGCTTTGACAGCACATATACAAAAATTGGGCAATAGAGAGAAGACTAGCCTGGTCTCTGCTCAAGGATGACATTCACATTCATGAGATGTTTCATTTTTTTTTCACATTTGAATTAGATGGGATATAATTTCTCATTTTTCTGAGTTTATTTTTTTGTGATACACAAAAAAATTTTGCCACAGAATTTGAAAAAATAAAGCATAAAATTATCATAAATATCTGTGAATGGGTATAAGGTATAAAAGCAGTTTGACATCAATATAAAATCATGACAAGTTATATAAAGACACTGATTGTTTTAGAAAACCAAAGTTAGTTCAGTTTAAAAAATAGTGGAAACTAAGTACTTTATACTGTTTCTTTATACTATTTTTAAGTACCTTTAAGTAACTTTATATAATCCCAAAGTAATGACAAAATAGACATAGAAGATAAAAAAAAAGGTAATAGGCAGGAATAAAAATTTCACCATATAAATTTATGAAACACAAATTAAGGAAGTTTAGTTAATAGTAGACAAAACTATAAGACAAAACTTGTAAAGCGACAGTAGTAAGTTCTTCCTCATCAGTAATTTAAGTATAAATAAACTATTATGTAACACTAATCAGAACACAAACATGACCAAGAAGATTAAACATAATAATAGGTTAACTATGTCAGATCTAAAAAAATGGAAGATTCTCTTTAGATCTATGGTCACAAGTAGACTAAAAAAAGGGATGAAAGATATATTACATTTAAAATTGTAAAAATGATAATAATTATATAAAATAATCACAAAGTAAAATATTATATAAAGATAAATATAACCAATCTCTAGAATATAATAGTAGTAAATACGGTGTTTCATATTTTTAAAAGAAGAAAGAAATTGTCATTTGCTGGTAAATGGATGGAACTGGAGAGCATCATGCCAGATAAGCCAGACTCAGAAAGTCAAGGGTTGGATGTTTTTTATCTTATATGGAAGCTAGAGAACAAATATAAACAAGGTGTCTCAATAAAAGAAGGGAGGCCAATAGAGTAGAAGTTGTAGGGGAGAGGTTCAGTCCATCCTTGGCTGACTAGTCCTAGCTCTAGGCCCAAGATGAGGCAGAACATCATGGCAGAAGGGTGTGGTGCAGGAAAATAGCTCTAGACATGACAACCAGGAAGCAGAGAGACCTCTGCTCACCAGAGACAAAATATAAACTGCAACCTATGTCCCCAGTGACCTGCTTTCTCCAGCCACAGTTACCACCCAGTTAATCCATATTAATCTACTGGTTAAGTTACACATCTCATAATCTAATAACTTCACCTGTGAACATTCTTGCATTGTCTCACACATGAGCTTTAGGGGAACACCTCATGTCAAAACCATAACAATGTGTAAAATACAAAATTACAAAGATTTAGAAAAATAGAGAAGAAAATCTTTGGAATGTAGAGCTCTGAGCCAAGAGTTCTTAGGCCTAATACCAAAAGCACAATCCATAAAAGGAAAGATTGATAAATTGGACCTTGTCTTAGCCTACTTAGGCTACTGTAACAAAATACTAGGCAGTAAGTATCTTCAACAACAAACATTTATTTCTCACAGTGCTGAGGCTCAGAAGTTTCAGACCAAAGTGCCATCACTGGTATCTGGTGAAGGCCCGTTTCATAAGTTAAAGGCAACTCCTCCTGGCTGCATGCTTACCTAACCTTTTTCTCGAGCATGCTTATGAAGGAAGAAAGAGACAGAGACACCTGTCCTCCTCTTAAACAGGCACTAATCCCATGATGAGGCTCCTACCTTCATGACCTAATCTAGACCATTTTAGTTCTAAAACTTCTTTTCCTAATCATTGCATTGGTATTGGTATTAAATCAACATACAAATTTTGAAGTGACCCAAACAGACGTCATCAAAATTACAAACTTTTGCAACATAAAAGCATATGTGAACCAGGTTCAGTGGCACACATTTGTAATCTCAGCAACTCAGAGGCTCAGGCAGGAGGAGCACAAGTCCCTGGCCAGCTGCATCCACTTAAAGAGACCCTGTCTAAAAATTAAAAAAAAAAAAAAAAAAAAAAAAAAAGGACTGTGGCTTACTAGTGAAGTGCCCATAGGTTCAATCCCCACAAAAGGAAAAAAAAAAAAAAAAACACATGTGAAACAAATGAAAAGATAAGCTGCAGACTTGGAAGAGAAAATTTTTGTAGACATATTCTAACAAAGGGCTAATATCACATTATGAAAAACCTCCAAAAACTCAACAGGGAAAAATAAAATCAAAACAAACCATTCCAATTAAAAACTTGGCAAAGACACAAACAGATATTTTAATGGAGAGACACATGAAAGATGTTCAACCATATTAACAATGAGGGAAATGCAAATCAATAAGATATTACTACACACCTATGAAATTGTTGAGTTGAAAGAGAAAAAATAGTGGTAATAATGTTGGCAAGGATACAGAGAAAGTAGATAACTAGGGAACCATTTGGCAATTATTAAAAACTAAGCATGCGACTACAGTACAATCCAGAAGTTGTTCCTTGGATCCAGTCTGTTCTCAGATACATGCTTTGTAGATATTTTCTTCCCAGCTGTGCTTTTTCTGATAATTTTCTTAACAATGTGTTTTGATGACAGAATGTTTTTGTTTTAAAGTCTAATTTACCTGTTATTCTCTTTGATGAATATTCCTTTATAAATATTTAGAAACTTTGTCTAACCTAAGGTCAAGAAGACATTCCTTTATGATTTTTAAGCTATTATGATTTTAGTCTTTTGTTTAACAATATGGTTCATATTAATTTTTGTGTATGGTATAAGATGAGGGTCAAATTTCTATTTTTTCCCCAAGAAAAGTTATCCATTTGTTCCAACATTATTTGTTGAAAAGCTTTTTCTTCCATTGTATTGATGGCTTTGGCATCTTTGTTAAAAATTAAACAGTGTATTTTTAAGTTCTCTATTCAATTCTAATGATTTTCAATCTGTATGCTAGTACCACAGAGTTTTATAATGAGTATTGAAGTCAGGGGCAGTAGCTCCTCCAACTTTGTTCTTTTTCAAAATCATCTTAAAAATTCTAGATCCTCTGTATTCTTATGTAGATTTTAGAAATAGCTTGTCTGTTTTTACCAAAAAAGAATTGGCATGATTATGATTATAATAAATCTATAGTTCTGGCTGCCATTGTGGTTCAGTGGTAGACCACTTACCTTGCAAGTGTGAGGCACTGGATTCAGTCCTTAGCACCACAAAAAAATAAAATAAAGATATTGTGTTCACTTATAACTAAAAATAATTTTAAAATAAATACATAGATATGTAGTTCAATTTGAAGGGATTGACATATATATTATAGACTGAGTCATTCAATCCATAAGCATGATATATATAAATATAAAATTATATATTATATGTAAATATATAAATTATATATATATATATATATATATATATATATATTCATTTAGTTCTCTTTTAATTTTTTATATTCATTTAGTTCTCTTTTAATTTTTGTTAGCCATGGACTGTAATTTTCAGGGTAGAGGGCTTGCATATCTTTTGTTAAATTCCTAAGTATTTTATATTTTTGATGCTGTTGTAATTGAAATTGTTTTTATAATTTATTTCTAATTGTTTGGTTCTTGGATATACAAAAATACAATTGTTTTTATTTTAACTTTGTATCCTACAGGCTTACTGGATTAATTTATTAGTTATCATAATAATTTCATAGGTTCTTTGTGAGTTTCTATATAAGTAATCAGATCTTCTGTAAACAGTTGACAATTTTACTTATTCATTCTGATCTTTATGCTTTATTTCTTTTTAGTGTCTTGTTACAATAACTACGACTTCCAATATAATGTTGAATAGCAATGGTGAAAATGAGTGTTTTGTCTTATTCTCAATCTTAGGGGAGTATAATTTATCAGTTCATCATCAAGTATGATTTAGCTATAAATTTTTCATGGAAAGCATTTGCCAAGTTTTATGAGACCCCTAATTTTTTTTTTTTAAAGAGAGAGTGAGAGGGGAGAGAGAGAGAGAGAGAATTTTTTTTTTAATATTTATTTTTTAGTTCTTGGCGGACACAACATCTTTGTTTGTATGTGGTGCTGAGGATCGAACCCGGGCCGCACGCATGCGAGGTGAGCGCGCTACCGCTTGAGCCACATCCCCAGCCCCAGAGACCCCTAATTTTTTGAGTTTTTATCATAAGTGTTTCTTAAGCTATGGAAATTATTGCTTTTTTTTCTTTTATTCCATAATACGAAAAAATACTGTGGTTTTTATATGTTAAATCATTTTCGTATTCCTAAGCAAAATTCTGCTTTGTTATCATCTCTTATACTTTTTATATAGTGCTAGATTCAATTTGCAAATAGTTTTTTGAAGATTTTGGAGAAAGTTATTTTTAAACCATCATGGAATTTAACTGTATTAGGCTTGAGTTCAAACCCACTGAGACCATATAATACAGTTCTTCATAGGCATTAGTAACTAACCTCCCAGATTGAAAGTTGTTATATCTTTTCGTTGTGTTCTGCTCAATGTTCAAGATGAGAAAGATTTTTGGATATCCATTATAGTTGTTAATCAGATACCAATGAAATTAATCGTTAAATGTATTTCTCATCTTTTAGTTCTATCATTTAATTTCAAATAAGGTTAGTCATAATTCAAATAATTATTCATAAATCCATGCTATGAAAAAAATCTTTAAATTATTGAAGCATTGATTGGTAGTACTTTTCTGATACAATGCTTTTGTGCCTGGAAATTAACATTAATTAATTTTAAAGTAAAATTTTATTATTTTATGAAGATTCACTATTAAATTCTTAATTTTTCAGAATATTAAAATAAGGCCTTGGATTTATAGCTATTATGATAATGTATCAAATTGTCACCTCATAAATAATTAATATGTGTCCCTATAATCTGTTATTCTTAAAGCAATAAATAAATGCTAACAACTTTAAATATATATAATTCACTTATTTTTAGGTGCTTTTTATTCCAGATACATATGTGTTTTTCTTCTAATTCACATTCAATAATATAGCTCATATTTCTATAATAGTTTCTACAGTGAAATAGTTTTAAGTGCTACTCTTTTATTGCTTAAGATTTTAAAAAATTCTCCTTTGTAATTTTCACAAATGATAAAAAATAATATGGTCTTTCATTTCACAGATTAATAAACAGAAAGAAGACATGGAGCTTAGAAAAAAGTACGATAGTGTAAGTGTCAGGGTTTGTATTTAATCAATCAATCTCTCTCTCCATCTGTTCTGTGCCTCCCTTCTCTTGGCATCTGGGTTAGAGAATCTATACATACTGTACTGAGGCTTTCCACTGTTTGATGTTGGGGTTTAAAAAGAAAAATGCTTGAAAGTAGAGCAAGAGGTATGAATAGGTAACAAGGAACTGACTGTTGAGCACAGGTGGAGGAGAGAGAAAGTGAGCCCAGGAGCAAACCAGCCAGGTCAAGGTGTTGTCTGTAGGCTGCTCCTCTGGCTCCACACCCTGCCCTTCCTTCCTTCCTCCTATTCCCCTTACTCCAGCCCACCCTGATACAATCTCAAGCTATCACCTCATCCCACTCCACAGGGACCCTGCCTTCCCAGGTGTTTCCAAAGCACATCAGTCTGTTGGCATGTGTGTCTTGGAATGCTAGGATTCATGGGGGTGGGGGGTGGGGCGGGGTAGAGACTTGCACCCAGCCTGCAAATTGAGCCAGGCCAGGGCAGACTTTGGGACTGAAAACTTCAACTCAGAGTTTCCCACTCAGGGGAGGGAAGAGAGCGTAGATCTGAGGAATGACATGAGAATGACTAAGTTGGTTCTTTTTGTGTGTCAGAACCTGAAAACAGTCTGGGGAAGAGAAGGCTCTTTGTCCCCGTGGCCCTCCCATTCTGGGACTTTATCCAGGAGTACGACACCTTTGAGGCCACACTCTGCTGCCGCTCGTAGTACATCACCTGTTAGGACTAAAAAAGTGAAGCTTTCAAAGAAAACTATAAAGGAAGAGCCTCCTCAAGAGGTAAGAACTGCTTACATAGCCCCGCCCCCTCGCCACCTTTCATGACATCTAGGTGTGCACCTGTCCTGTGGGCTCTAATACAACTGCTGCCTCACATCCCAGGGCTCAGTATCAACCAGGATGACCATCTCAACACACCTGAATCTCACCTAGATCTGGCTGTTACCCAGCATGCCCTTTTTAGTCTTTCCCAAGAGGATGTCAGTGTTCCTAGGAAGTGAGGGAGAAAAAGCTGCTTGTTGATTGGGTGGAGAGAAGGGGAAGTTTTAAGCTTTTTTGCACAGGAGCAAAGGGTCATCATCTCTCTTGACAGGTTGCTCGTTTCTTTTTCCACTGGGGAGTTGTGTTCTGCAGCAGGGATTTTGAGCTTGTGTGGTGAAAAGGTCATTGGGACCAGATGAGCTGGCTCTGCCTGCGCATGTCCATTCTTGAAAAGCCAGCTTCAAAGGTCCTTGAGTAAATTCTGGAGGTTCTTCTGAAAAACAACTTAAGCACTTAGTTATTTAAGAAATTTTTTTGTCGGGATGTGTCCAGGACTTAGCTGGCTTCAAGGGGCTCCAGTCTCAAGCTTTGGACTTGTTGAGCCTGTGGCCAGGCAGCATATCATCTCAGAAGGCTAAGTTGGTGGCCATGAAATCGGTTATGTGGCAGGGGTCTGTGGTCAGAGGCTCTAGAAGGGCCTGGAAGGACTGCACAGTGGAGTCAGCAATTGGGGCAAAGCAGCTGAGCCTCCCATCTCAAAATCCCAGCAGCAGGGGGCAGCCATAGCAGAAAGCGCCCAAGTCTCCACAACAGGAGCCCTAGAATTCCAGCTCAGAAGCTCCAGTGTCCTCAATTTACAGATAGATCCTGAGCATCTGAAGTCAGAGGCATGAGGGGTGGAGATACCCCCTGTGTTCCCCCCACTAAAAATGCACCAAAAAAGAAAAGACAAAGATGACTTAGGATCTCTGTCTGAGGAGGTGTCATTTCGATAGGCTTTTCTCTAGTGCCACACTCTTTTCTTCTGACTGTAATGATTGTTATCTGGATTTTTCCAGAGCTTAACAGTACATTTTGTCTGCTGGAGAGACTCTGAAGTTAATGTGTAACAATAAGTAAAAATTGGACTGGGGGAGGGGAAGGTGGCCTAAGCTGTTATTTTCATCTTTATATTAATTGACTCGATTGTAAAGTGAAATATATTTTTCTAGGTCTTCACTACTATTAATCCTATCGTTATATAATATGCATACATTATACATTATTATTGTTAACAATAATATTGATACTATTTCTGTTCTTATAAGCTCTCCTATATATGTGGCTAATTCTTCAATGTACATTAACACTATACATACATACTCCAGTTATAATTTTTCTGCTTCTAATTCTGTAGAGGTAGCTGGGCCTCTTAAAAATTATCTTTAAAGGGTTTTACAATATTTACTATGTGTAAATGACCAAATGGAGAGCTTGCTGCAGGAACTTTTTACATCAGTCATTTAACTTATCTCATTAATCATACTTATTTTTTGAAATCTGTGTCATTCGGTGGGAACAGGGCACATGGTGCACACAGCGGAGCACTCAGTGATAAACTGAGTGTTTAGCCAGTCTGAAAAACATGATATGAACATTACCATCTGATTTCTATGTATGCAAGATTTCACAACATAAAATTTGTGTTTGTACAGTGCCCTTGGGTAACGTTTATTTTTTGATATCTGTAAAACGTTTCAAATACTGAGGTTTCACGTATCAAGGTTAAATTTGATTCCCAGGTTTTCCTCCCCCTCCTAACCCTACCCTAAGTAATTAGTTAATTAAGGTTGCACCCAGTAAATGCTTCCCTGGAAGACTTCTGAGCTTCCATGAGTTAACCTGGTCTATATGGATGGAACATATGGTGTGTGCTTAGATCTGCAGAAAGCATCAGGGCCCTTCTGTGTGGGAAATGGGACAAGGGACAAAGTCAATTGTGTTCCCATTCTTAGAGTTCTCAAAATAAAGCAATTTGTCCAGACAAAAGACTTGAATAAAAGCTCTAGAATATTGTTTTTAACATTCAAGAAATGTTCAGTAAAATATTTTTTGCAATCATTTTGTGATTCTGACCATGGTCAGCCTTCAAGCTAGAAATTTTTTAGAAAATTATTAATTATAGGAGATAGAATTATTATTGTAGACTAGGCAGGTAAAGGAAAACTATTGCCTTCTGAAATTTACAATTCCTCTCCATGCCACACTTTTGTTTGGTTAAATTGCACATGAAATTTAAAATAAACTGTAATAGAAAAGAAAATAATAGAAACTGTTCATTGTTTGATTATTTCATTCTTTTGGCCTGGCCTGATAAATCAAGCTGTTAATGGTTTTTCAGAGCAATGTGAGAAAGGCAGCCCTTTGCTCATTCTTGATCTGGCAACTTTGAGCAATTCAGTAATACAGAGAGAGAGAGAGAGAGAGAGAGAGAGAGAATGATCTGCACACATGCGTGGTCCTCAGAGGTTGTCAAAGGTGCCTACTGTATTTTGGTGGACTGTGTTGACACAAAAATTTCACTTATCATACTGGATTTTTGTTTCATTAGCATAAATAACTTGAAAATGTGGAGATAATTGAAATAACACACCGCAATTACTTGTTTTATTTTAAAATCAAAATTTTCATTTGCCACATTTAAAGTGAATTCATCTTTAGAGTCTGATCTCAGAGGCCAAAATTGAAAACCTGAGCAATATCCTATTTAAGATTCTACTGAAAGGTAACTCTTATATTCTACATTGTTTTATTCTGGGATAAATGTATGTGTGTGTGTGTGTGTATATATATATATACATATATATATATATACACACACAAACACACATTTATATAAGTATATAAATGAACTAAAGTAATTAAAATAATGATGAATTAAATATATACTTTCTAAATATATTTGGAGCTGAAAATATCTTGGTGAAAATAATATTTAATATTTGTTGCACAAATGAAAAAATATTATTTGTTAAACATCACTTGAGGGATTTTGTGCTTTTTCTCTTCTTTGTTTTGCTGAAAAACAATCATAACATTTTATTTGTGAAGTTCATATTATTTTAGCATAATTTAAATTAAGGACTAAAGATCTTGCTCTGTAAGTCAGGAATAGATAAATCTGAGATTTGGATAATTTCCCGTTTTTCCCCACGTACTCTCAGCAGTGGGCAGATGCTAGGTTCTGACTGCATGTGACATTGACTGGGTGGTAACATAAGCATCATGCTGGACACACAGGGACCCATTTTACCTCTTGTGACATGGTGCTGCTTTGTTCCACTTATCTGGGGTTCAGCTGTGGGTTTCGCTCCAGTTCCCACTGGGAGCTGAGGCTAGCCCTGAACACTAGGTCATTTGCCTAGTCTTGGGTCTTTCTCCCCAGAAGACTGAGCATTTGACATGCTGTCACTCATCCTGATTGCCATTATTGCACATGCCAATGCTGCTGCTTGGTGCTGTGTGCTGTGAACTCTTTCGGTATCAATGTTTGCCAGAGCCAGGCCAAAGATGGCTGTACCCTTCTGACGCTGGCATTGGACTATTGACCAGTCATTTTGAATCCAGTTCTACCAACTTGTCAGTTTCTCCAATCCTGGTGTCTTCAGCCCTAGATTCTTCAGGTCCCACCTTTCCAACCTGGAAACTCATCAATAGACGTTAAAATACAACCCATATTTTTTCTTTAGGAGTTGATGATGGTTGTTAAACTTTTCTTCATTTAATACCCTGTTTGTTTTCTTTTCCTTTAATGCAATCTC
The DNA here is from genome assembly GCF_964194105.1 of Spermophilus citellus. Taxonomy (NCBI): domain Eukaryota; kingdom Metazoa; phylum Chordata; class Mammalia; order Rodentia; family Sciuridae; genus Spermophilus; species Spermophilus citellus. The sequence continues at coordinate 79,861,000 of NC_138187.1, read as the reverse complement.
TGTCAAGGCAACTGAACTTGAGCTGGGCGCTGTGGCGCACACCTGTATTCCCAGCAGCTTGGGAGGCTAATGCAGGAGGAAAGTTCAAAGACAGCCTCAGCAATTTAGTGAGGCCCTGTCTCAAAATAAAAAAATAAAAAATGGGCTGGGGATGTAGTTCAGTGGTTAAGCGCATCAGAGTTGGATTCCTGGTATCAAAACCAAACCAAAACAAAACAGAAAACTGAACTTATTAAGGTTATTTGTTTTGCTTTACTTACTTATCACATATTACTTCCAATTTGTATATCTGAACAACCTCAGATAATTATTAATATCTCACTGAACTTATTTAATTCTAGGTAAATACAAAGAGTTACATTTTATTAGCCTGTGCAGCTTAATTAAGGAATAAAGGCACACACTTATTTAAGCTTCAAAACTCTTTAAAATAGCTTGAGGATCTACTTCACCAATCTCAGTGTGGGAATAATTTCTCTATTGAATGTATACACACACACACACACACACACACACTTCAGTCACCAGATTAACTGAAGTCCATGATTCTCATCACATTAGTTGCAAATAATTCCTTTTTTCTCTTCCTGAACTGGAATGGAAAATGAATTTAAAGATGTAGAATAGAAAAAAAGAATCATATATACCCAATGCCATGAATGTTATGGACTCCACTTGACTCAGTGATTGCATATATACAGTATGCATTTAAATTCGTGTTACCAGACCTGGACATGAGCTTAAACAACCTCAAGTATAAATTTGAGAATATGCAAGTGGATTCCAATCAAAATATATAACATTTCTATCTGGTTCACATTAAGTAAATCATAACCATACTTTCAAGATGATCTTAAAAAAAGATCTTAAAAAAAGATTAGAAAGACATCAGTATAAGGATTGAGATTTTTATATAACCATTGGAAGAGTTAGGAGAACAGAATCTTAAAAAACAACAGAAAATATTTTAGACTGAAGTACTTCTCAACAGCTGGTTGAGAAGTAGTCAATAAAAAGCTGATGCACGAGGCTGGGGTTGTGCCTCAGTGGTAGAGTCAGTAGTAGAACGCTCGCCTTATATGCATGAGGCTCTGGGTTCGATCCTCAGCACCACATAAATGTAAAATAAAGATATTATGTCTACCTAAAACTAAAAATTAAATTTAAAAAAGCTGTTGCATGTATAACTAATTAGAACAATTTTTTTCACATTTCTTTTCTTTTAAAGCAAAGGACAAAGACCCAGTTTACCAGCTTTTTTAAACCTAAGGCTTAACATTACATATTTAAACAATTGTCAAAACTTTACTAAGTTGCCAGAATTCATGCACAACTAGAAAACATCCTTAAATTTATATTAAACTGGAAATGTATTACCATTAATGCATTAATATCTTTCATTACTAAATACTTGGGGAAGAAATATTTCTATAGGTGACTCATCCTGGCAATGTTAGCTCCCATGTAAGTTGGCTTACATGTCAAACACAATGGAAAGCAGATCCACGCTGATGTTAGGATACAATCTTGTAGTAGCACTACTCAAAGTCAAGGCTCACCTTGGATCACATTTAATAAAAAAACAAAGTGCATACAGGGCTTACAACAATTTTAAAGACAAAAAAAATATATGGTCCTATTGTGTGGTCCCAATAATCAATTCAAAAGTCTACGACACATAGGGGTTCCAACGAGCTGTTTATAAATACTCTAGATTAGGTACAATTATATTAAAAGTTAAATTCATCTGAAATCTTAAAAAAAATGTTCCTGTTAGTCCTCAAATGGTGCTTTTTTAATAGTTTAACATTTCTGTTAAATGAGTGCGTTGAATTACTTGTTATCCTGGAGTAGCAGCTGCCCCTTACCATTTATCATTAAGGACTTTAACTGGCCTTCTTCTTCAACTTGTACTCTTTCTTCATCATTCTTGACAATTCTTTTTATAGTGATTTTTCTCCCAATTACTATGTTGGTAGAAGTTGATATAGATTTGAAGTTACCCAACCCACTGCCGCCATATGATGTAGAAGAGAATGAAGTAAGGCCACCGTGATCTAGTGACCCAAGTGAAGAAAATCCACCTCCAAATGATGGAAATCCACTGAAAGCAGTGAAACACAAGCCCATGCCTTGGTTTCTGCTTCCTCAGGGACCCCTTTCGTTCCCCCAGAAAATCTTCAAATGGGTTTTCAAAGAAGTGGCACAAAAATAGGTCCCTTTCACCAAAAAATTTCCTGAAGACCTCACTGGGTTCCAGATGTGAAGCCAAACTCAAATGGACTGTCACAATGACTTCCACCCCCACCTCCACCATTTAAGCCTTCTTTGCCATACTTATCATAGATGCCCCCTTTTTTGGCATCTGATAACACCTTCTATGTCTCAGCTACTTGTTGGAATTTTCTCTCTACTTCTTCTTTATTCTCAGGATTTTTTTTTAGCTGGATGCCACTTTAGTGCCAGTTTCCGATATTCCTTTTTCATCTCCTTGGGTGAGGTATGTCTCTGCAGCCTAGAACTTCATAGAAATCCGCCTTGTTTTAACAGATTGTTGGAACAAGTCCGAGGATACAGCAGACAGGACAAGGTGGGCAGCCAGATCCTCACGGTGCCGCGAGGTTGTGCTGGTGGCATATGCAGTGGCTCCTCACCTAGAACAAATTTTTTTAAATTTTTTAAAATAAAAAAATCTACTTCAATTTGTTAGGAACCTCTAGAACTCTCCCACTAAATATCTTAGTCTTCAGCAATAAAGAGTCTTTTTTAAGAGCTCTCCAAAATGCTACTATAAAACTCATATCTGTCCATGCATCTTGCTCCAAATGCCTTTGGATAATCTTTTCTAATGTTTCCATCAAAGGTACAGTTTTATCCTTCAAAAACATTTAAAGTCTGTAATATAGATATTTTTTGAGGTAACAAATTGATAGAATTTGTCTTGGCAAGATTGGTATTTGATGCCAATTAGACCATTTCTGAAGGTTTAATTTCTTTCTGTAGGTCTAAGTTTCTGTCTGGTATCATGTTCTCTTTTGGTCTGATGGCAATGAATTCTTGGTTGTTGCTTGTGTCTGAAAAATAACCTTTATTTCACCTCCATTTTTGAAACCTATGTTTATGAGCATAGAAGTTTTGGTTGGGAGTTTTGTTTTCTTATAATAGTTTGATGACATGACTACATTGTCTTTTGGCCTACATAGTCTCTGACAAAGAAGCCTGCTGTAAATTTAGTTTCTGTGTCTATAATGTATCTTTTATTTTGGAATAACTTCAAGAGTTTATCTTTGCTTTCTCTTTATCCTGATTCAGTTTCTTGAATTTGTAGCTTGCTGTCTTTCATTAACTTCTGACTATAATCTTTAATTACACCTTTGCCTTCAAATACAATCATGTATCACTTAATCATGGGAATATGTTTTGAGAAATGCATTGTTAGATGATTTTGTTGCTGTGCAAACATTATGAAGTATGCTTACACAAACTTAGATGATATAGGCTACTCTACACCTAGTTCATACGGTATATACTATGATACGTGCAGCACCCCCACCATGAACCAAAGTATCAGTGAAACCCATGACACATGACTGTGTCTAAGTTAGATTATTTGATATTTTTACAGAACTCTTTTATGATCTGCTCATTCACTTTGAATTACTTGTTTTTCTCTATTTCAGTTTGTGAAATTTTTAAAAACTCTATCTTCAAATTCAGGAATTGTTTTCCTCAGCTGTATAGAGCCTATGATAAGCCCATCAAAATTCTTCATTGTTGTCTTTTTTATTTCTAGTTTTCATTTTACTCTTTTTAACATTTCCTGCCTCTCTGATAAAATTCAGGTTACATGGGTGTGAGGTCAGCTCTCTGATGAGTTCAGCTGTCATTTGGACTTTTCTTACTGTTTGTGTTGAAGTGCCATTTTTTGCTTTCTAAGTAGAAGCCAGACACCTGAAATTTTTACATATAAAACATATGAACAGGGGCTGGAGATGTGGCTCAGCGGTAGCGCGCTCGCCAGGCATGCGTGCGGCCCGGGTTCGATCCTCAGCGCCACATACAAACAAAGATGTTGTGTCCGCCGATAACTAAAAAATAAAATATTAAAATTCTCTCCCTCTCTCTCTCTCTCTCCCTCTCCCTCTCCCTCTCCCTCTCTTTAAAAAAAAACATATGAACATATCCATATTCACTGTACAAAATTGGCTCAAAAAAAGAAATATCAAAAGAAGAAAACAAAAAAGAAATCCTGCCTCCCAAAGATAGCCATTATAAGCCTCTTGTGGCCTTTCTTTTATACAAGTATTGTGACTTTGCACATTCAACACAATCTGGGGAACATTGTTCTATGCCACTTAATATCTATAATCAATTATGTCCAATATTTCAATCACAGAATTAGCACTATTTGCTTAGCCAATCCCTGTCAATTTACAAGTGCCCTGCTGAGACACAATTTCTGTTCCTTTGCTATATTATACAATGGCTTCATTATCTTTAATAGAGACATTTCACCGTGGAAGTATACTTATTATAGTTTTTAGATTGGATAATTTAATAGAAGATGTGTATGCTACTGCTATGTATCTGATTATCGTTAGTGAAAAGAACGTTCAGGAGGCTCTGGGATTGGATGAGGAGAAAAGCCCACTTGGACTTTTGTAGTCTACTGGATCTTCAAGAAGACACATTTGAGATTTGCACAAAGCCCAGACAAGCATGGATCCTACATGGCTTCACATTTTGATCATTCTACCAAAATGATTCAGAGCTCCTTGGCAGGTCTGCAGTAGAATCCATGGAGCACATCGAATGAGGAAAGTCTTGTCCTGTTTTTGAAAGATTTCCCTAGCTTAGTGATTTTGTTGGAAAACTCAAAAGTCATAACTTTTTTTCTGACTTTCAGCCTCTGTGAGAAGTGTTTAATGGCACACAGCCTCATCTCTTATCCTCAATGTTCCTAATTCTCAAGTCTCTTCTGCCCAAATTTTAAGAATGCAAGGCTGGGTCTCCTCTTTCCCTGTGTTTCTAACTCTTCCTTCTTAACTCATCAACCTCCAAGCATGGGGACATTATTGGTGTTCAAAAGTAGCTAGCTGTTCATTGGAAGGCTAAAAAAGAAGTTAATATAAAAATCAAAATTAGTGACTCTTTTGGGAGGGAAAATCATCTTTTTTATGATAAATCAGGAAGATTGTTTTGATAGTAATATATTTAATACTTTAAAGGGAAAGAAACAAAGAAGCAAAATTACTTTTCACTTAGTCCAGAAAGAATGGCCAAGTTATGTCTAAATGGATTCTACTGTCTGTTAGAATCCATTTAGACATAATAGATCAATTAAAAAGAAACAATTAAAAAAAAATAATGACCACAATTTCAGAAGAGGGATGGTCATATAAAATAAGAGAAATAGAAGAATAGAATGACTCTTGATAAGAAAAAAAGAGAACAGAGACGTGAGAATATGGTAAGGAATATGGTATCTCTTATGGTAGTTAATAAACATAATTGTGCTTCTTCTGTTATTACAAACCCAGACTATTGACTCCTAATTTTAGATTATTAATTTTTTTAAAAAAGTATCCGAAGTGTTAACAAATGTAAGAAGCACAGACTCCATTATTAATGAATCTTATGAGCTTTTAGTTATAAATCTATGTAGATTCAAAATACAATGAGAAATACTTATCAGTTATTCATAATCACAAATTTGATATTGCCTTTATGATTATTTAATTTACATTTTGCTACTTTCATATTAACATTGCTATTCATATCCACCTCCATCTATTGTTCAGCAGTCCAGTGTTTGCACCTGTCAATGAGGGACCACATAAAGACCAGCATGTGTAGTCCAGAGAAAGTGGAATGTCAGCAGCTGACAAAACAAAATGACAGTTTCATATGGACAGAACCAGGATTTAATACAACGCGCTGTAGCAAAGGGGAAAGTTCAACTCAAACCACAGAGTAAACACTCTCCTCGACCTTCAGTGCTTTTTTCTTTTTTCCTGTATCTTTTCAAAGAAAAGAGATGCTATCTTCATCATTGTAATTGTATTATCTTTTGGAGAGACCGAATAACTGTTTGCTTTACAGAAGACAGGCTTTGAGCAGTCTTATCTGTAATTATTACATAGTTGATCATTACATGGGAGTCAGAAAAAAAAGGAAGCTTTAAAATTCAAACTAATTTTTTAAATTTTAAATTTTTAAATTTTAAACCCAAAGTGAATGGCATAAGATAAAATTGCCTTTCTACATGAAAACAGTTTATGTTTGCCAATTTGTCTTCCTAATTTTCTAGGAATTAATGCTTTAAATTCATGGTAAGTTTTTTCTTTTAGCATACTAGTAAATGCCCCCCCCCAAAGGTTGGGGCTGGCTCCTACCCCAATTATTTCCATAGAAAACTGTTAACCAAATGGCAATGAACTTGGTCTGTCCCGATTATTTCCATAGGAAACTGTTAACCAAACGGCAATGAACTTGCTCTGTGTTCCTTGTGCCCTAGGCAGACAGGCAGTTCAAGTGAGCTGTGTACTTTGAGAAAAAATAAGGCAGAAGGATCCCAAAGAGTGCCTGCCTCATGTCTTATTGAGGACCTCACCTTTCTCAGGGCTAAGACCGCCAATGATAACAAAGGCTTTGTGTCACATTGGGGGTAAATTGGTTGTGGAGTGCCTAAGGCACTTGGGAAAATAGAGTCACTATGCTGATGGTGTTGAGAGAGATAGTGTGTTCTAGGAAGTTTGAGATACTCTGTATACAAATAAGGCAATATTTATTTGGGTAGTTCTAGGACCATCAAAGTCATCTCCAGAATTGTGGGTACTGGCAGAGTAGGAGTTAGAGTAAGAGAAGTAGGGTTTAGAGCAATGCTCAGGGTCCAGGTTTAGGATTACACCAGTCCAAAGGAGTCTCCTATCAGCCTGGGATAAATCAAAACTATAGGTCTGCCATGACTGGGGACATATTTCCATTCCTGACTTTCTACTTTTCTCTATCTATAAATTTTATGAACTGCCTTATCCAGGGTGCTTCAACAAATAAATTGATGATTTCCAAATTATATCTCTGGGATTATCTCCTCTCCAAAATTCTAGGCCCTTATCACAGTTGCCTATATGTCTTCCTCTGAATGGGTCACAGGTACCTGAAACTCAGTGTTTGAATCTAAATTTACCAATTCTTTTCCATTAAAAAAAAAGCACTCAAAGTTGGCCCTCTTCCTATTGTTTTCCTTATTATAATGAATGATATCATTCTCCATCTAATTTTACCCAAATGAGAAATTCCAGATATCTCTCTTCAGGCAAAAACCAAAAATAAACAAAAACACTTATAAATTCTACCTCTTTTATTTCTCTCAAATCTTTCTCCTCTTCTTCCATCCTGTTTTGTTCCCTGTTGTAACTACAGTGCTTAGAATAATTTCTGTACATTGTAGACATTCAGTAAATAATTTGTAAATGGAATAACAAAGAGAAGAGAAAAAGCACTTGAGACTGTAGGAAGCAGATAATTAAGGAAATAGACAGGAATTTAAGAGGATTTTTAACAAAAATATTTTTGGAAGACATTCAAGAGAATCTTTCATCCATAAAGCAAGGACAGACAGCTGTGAAAAAGGAATAGTCTGAGCAAAAGAATAGTTTCTTGGAAATAACAAAATTTTTTTAAAGAAAAGACAACAAAACAAGCAAAGTAATAAAATTGACATAGCTTAAAGCCTAGTTAATAATCTGGAAAATAAAGTAAGGAATGTTTCTACATAAGGCAAAATAGCAGACAAAAATTATAAGAAACACTTAAAGAATAGAGACAAGAGGTCTAATACCTCAAATAGATTTTCTAAAAGCAAAATAAATACAATAGGATCAAGGCAATAATAGAAAGAATAAAAGAACATTTCCATGAGTCCAGGAGAAAAATAATCCAAACATTAATATCCAGATGGAAAAGACCACTAAGTGCTAAGCGAAATTCAAAAACAAAAAGCAGATTGCCATATTTTATCAAATCTCAGAAGACATTGATTATAAAATGCACCATTATTTTATGTAGTCCTTGCAAGGAAAAACTGTTGCCAGTCAAGCTATGACATTGATAACAATTGTAAGACATCTCAGTATCAGAGATATTAAGTTGGGGAGAGAATATGTTTTTGTTAAATTAAGGAAATAAATACTCATTGGTGAAATTTTAGTTCTCCAAGAATTTAAAAGAGAAAGGAAAAAATAGTTTAAATGCAATGGAGAAAAAAAAGGAGATTTACATTCATGTTCTCATCAGCAATACTAGTTGTTATAAAAAATTGAACAGTTTCCAAAGGGAAGAAAAAATAGTTTGAGCCCTAGGTCTTAAAGTCTTTGAACCCTAGGTCCTAAGGTCTTAGAACCCTAGGTCTTAAGGTCTTATACCCAGCTAAACTATCAATTGATCAGATAAGAAAAATAAAGACATCTTTGAACTTGCAGAAAAAAAGTTTGGACTTGTGTTGTGTTTTGTTTTGTTTTGTACTGGGGATTGAACTTGGGGGCCCTTGACCACTGAGCCACATCCCCTGCCCTATTTCGTATTTTTTTATTTAGAGACAGGCTCTCACTGAGTTGCTTAGTGCCTCTCCATCGCTGAGGCTGGCTTTGAATTTGTGATCCTCCTGCTCAACCTCCCAAGCTGCTGGGATTATAGGCATGCACCATGGGAGTGGAGGTGGGGGTTGAGCAGGTGCAATAATGCACACCTGTATAATCCCAGCAGCTGGTGAGGCTATAGTAGAAGGATCTTGAGTTCAAAGCCAGCATCAGTGACAGTGAGTTTCTAAGTAACTCAAAATAGGGCTGAGATGTGGCTCAGTGGTGGAGGGCCCCCAAGTTCAATCCCCGGTACCTCCTGCTCCCCAAAACAAAGAGTTTACCATTCATGAAACCTGCATGAAAATTAAAAAAAAAATACTGTAGTCAAATATAAAATGAATGAAACATGCAAGGTGATAATGGGCACAAGAAACAGAGGAAACGGAGAATGACTCAAAAGCAAGGGAAGGTAGAAAAAAATAAATGTTGACACATGCTCACTTGGAAGAGTTTGGCTTTAGCAGCAAAGTTTGATAACAGGAGTGCACTCCCTTTCTCTGGGATCCAGTTACACTACTTAGTTTTATGGGAATATGAACATATTGTAAATGCTATTTATTAGACTTCCATTTTTATAATCAAAGAGATTAATAAGGCATGGAGGTTTTATACACACACACACACACACAATGTAAAAGAATAGCATTCCTTTGAAAATTGAGAGGCAGAGGGAGAAAAGAATATTGAAAAAGAAAAGAGAACAAATAAATTTCCCAACATGGAATTCATAAGTCAAAATATATTATGAATGTAATGCACTCCACTATTGTCATGTATGTAAGAAATTTTAAAAAGTCAAAATATAGAAATTTATGAATATTAGTCATGCTAAAAGTAACCATATTAAGGGCTAAACACACACAAACAAAAAATGGGCATATGGAGTAGAGAGAGGAGGTAGAAGATAATGTAGACACTCCAAATTCCTAATCTCTGTTGTAAGGGAGCCCAAATAAATGTTATTATTTATTTATAGTAATAACCATGAGCAACACTGAAGGAAGGGGCTAAGGGCAAAACTCAGTGGTAGAGAATGTGGTTAACATGCACAAGGCCCTGAGCTCAATCTCTAGCACCAAAAATAAGAGCAAGAAAGAAAGGAAAAAAACCCAAAATTCTTAGCTTCTGAGAGTTGAGAGTTTTATGTTGGTGTATGCTATTAAAATTTTATTTTTAAAATATTCATATGAATTTTCAATCATTAAACATAAAGTAATATGAATAAAGGAATAAATAGGTTGGTCCATAGAGATAAATGGTAGCATATATGAAGTACTCAGTACAGAATAGGCACTCCATAAATTGTAGCTTTTATGGCTGTTATTACAAATTTTGTTATTTGTCTGTGTGGCAGTAGATGACAACTGGATTCATCTCTGCCTGCCCCTTTTATATTTCATCAGACATATGGAGAGTTGGCTCAAAGCTTCACTTGTTGCCTTGTAGTAGCCTAACACATGTCTCAGAGTTTCGGCAGACCTATTGCAACTACTTTCTTCTGATGTTTTTTTTTCTGGATCTGGGCTCCTTCTTCCACTGAATTAAGTCAGCCTCTGAATCTCATAATTTTCCATTTGTATTTCATTTAATCAGATACTGAATTCCATCTGATTCTGCAATTTCTATTAAAACCTCCCACACATATACACCTTTATATGTGTAAGTTTGTGAAGGTTGAAGAAGGTAAGTGATAGGGAGAGGTAGCTTCATTTTACATGGAGCACTGAACATCTCCCTGGGCACTGATCACCAGCAGTCCAGCATATACCACCCGCCCTGTGGTTTTGCAGGGCACATTTCCTACCTTCACCCCAGCCCTCACTCTGATTGCTCAGGGGAGCTCTAGGTTCCTTTTCCTTTATGCTGCAGAATCCTTGAACCCCTGTTTCAGACCCTCCTTGACAGAGCCAAAACCACCCAGAGTGGCAACATACCAAAGGGCCTTGTGGGTCACAGAACCTATTCAGAGAGTGTTGTGGGGATAGTAAGTAGCAACTTTTCTCTGTATTGTAAGAAATAAAGGGATCATTAACCAAGATGTTTTTTTCTTTTAGCAAACTAAAATCTCACCTAAGTTTCCTGAGGATTCGGTGGATACCCAACGTGAACCCTCCAAAAGAAAAAAAGATGAAACGGTAAAATTTGACCTATCACTGCAGTGAAACACATTTTTTTAAAAAAACAGGAATAATTGTTTTAACAGTAGTAAAGAACTGGGGGATATGACTAGCATATTTTAAAGTCTCAATCTCCTTTCCCTAAAATCACATCTTGGTGCATTCATTTGAAATGTTGTATTTACCTTGGTTTATTTACTTATTTTTTAGGGTCAGGTTAAACATCTACCACCCACGAAGACGCAAGAAGAAAGGAAAGCGAAAGCCTCAGCAACTAGGGTATGATAAGCATTATTATTAACCTAGTCGTTCATATTGATTCTGGCTCTTCTTACAAAGTAACAATGACTTTGGAAGCTATCCTGTCTGTGAAGAGACAGAAAAAGTCAATTTCCTCTTTAGTATGATTCGGTAGCGCATTACTGCCACATCCCCAAACTATCACTTATGACACGTCTACAAGTCCTTTGTTAGAGATTCATTCCTTTGGCTAAAATCTTTGTCCCCTTGCAAAAATATAAAGAGTACTGAAAAATGACTTAAAACCTTAGAGTCATTGATTCAGTCAGATCCTTTCCTAAAAAGTGTTTTGATAGAAATGGAAAGTAAGAATGTGAGGGGGATGTTCCTGCCTATGAAGAGAGATGGAAAGGCCACAGTAAAAGAGGGGGGCAAAAGAAATGACTGGTGGGGGTTGGGGGGCATGATGATGAAGTTTGATTGCTTTGTCATATGATTTAGAACTGATTTCCTTTAAGTTAATCATTTCTAGGAAATGGAGGCATGGGGGTCTTAAATTCTTCTGGTTTATAGAAATTTGCAAGTAACTCTAACTCATGGTTTTCTCAAGTTACATTCAAAGGCAGTTAGAATATGCATGCTATTTAATAGAAATGGCCATTTCAGATCTAGGGAGAAACAGGGCATATTGTATATGTAATTAACTTTGTGGTTTACATTCTATTGAAAGGATGAAGGGAGAAGAATTTTGGAGATGCACATGGAAACGTTAAAGGCTAATTTGGAGAATCAGAAGAAGAAATTAGAAAGGTACTGGAAAGGGCAATTCATTACTATTCCTTTGTAGCTAATCCAGCATTTAACTATCTGTAAATTTATTACAGATGTAAAAAGGAATCAGAGCAGATAAACAAAAACTGGGAGAGGAAATTCCATATTCTCAGGAACAGGTATGGTATGCAAATTCTAATTATAAAAATGGCAGTATTCATAGTTTGAGGAAATTAGGAGCCTTGCATTTTTCTTTACATATTTAATTAATGTTAAGTGCCCTCATATACTTTGAATAGTCAGAGTCACTTAAAAGAAAATTGAATTTAAGATTATTGCATTCTCTATTCCAGTGTTTCAAGTTTAAAAGCTCAATAGGACAGGCAGACTCCCTTGATACCTTGTCTAATCAGACCCATCTAGTCATCTTTCTCTACAGAGCCAATAAGACATTTGCACACGAAATGTGACTGGTCTGTATCATGAGATTTTTTTTTGTTCTCATATTATTTTTTTTATTGGTTGTTCACAACATTACAAAGCTCTTGACATATCATATTTCATACATTAGATTGAAGTGGGTTATGAACCCCCAATTTTACCCCAAATGCAGATTGCAGAATCACGTCAGTTACACATCCACAATTTTACATAATGCCCTATTAGTAATTGTTGTATTCTGCTACCTTTCCTATCCCCTACTATCCCCCCTCCCCTCCCCTCACATCTTCTCTCTCTACCCCATCTACTGTAATTCATTTCTCTCCTTGTTTATTTTCCCATTCCCCTCACAACCTCTTATATGTAATTTTGTATAGCAATGAGGGTCTCCCTTCATTTCCATGCAATTTCCCTTTTCTCTCCCTTTCCCTCCCATCTCATGTCTCTGTTTAATGTTACTCTTTTCTTCCTACTCTTCCTCCCTGCTCTGTTCATAGTTGCTCTCATTATATCAAAGAAGACATTTGGTATTTGTTTTTTAGGGATTGGCTAGCTTCACTAAGCATAATCTGCTCTAGTGCCATCCATTTCCCTGCTAATTCTATGATTTTGTCATTTTTTATTGCTGCATAGTACTCCATTGTGTATAGATGCCACATTTTTTTTATCCATTCATCTATTGAAGGGCATCTGGGTTGGTTCCACAGTCTAGCTATTGTGAATTGTGCTGCTATGAACATCGATGTGGCAGTATCCCTGTAGCATGCTCTTTTAAGGTCTTCAGGGAATAGTCCGAGAAGGGCAATAGCAGGGTCAAATGGTGGTTCCATTCCCAGCTTTCCCAGGAATCTCCAAACTGCTTTCCAAATTGGCTGCACCAATTTGCAGTCCCACCAGCAATGTACAAGTGTACCCTTTTCTCCACATCCTCGCCAGCACTTGTTGTTGTTTGACTTCATAGTTCATGAGATTTTTTATATATACTAGATCCTTTATTCTATTCTTTTCCTTTTAACACCAACTTCTTCATCCTTGGATGCATTTTTCACTAACATAATCATTTAATGGTTCTTCCTTGTATCATTGTCATCTTTTTTTTTTTAATGGTGAAAATGAAATTCTAAATTAAAGGGAGATCATTAGAGTAGAGTAAAGGAACCAGGGGAGGGAGGAAGGGAGAAAGTTCTGGGGAGTGATATTGGCCAAATTATATTGTTATTATGTGTGCATGTACAAATATGTAACAGCAAATCCCATCAATATGTACAACAATAATATAGCAATAAAAAATGGGAAAAAAAATAAAATGAACCTGTTAAGAATCTGATAAGGCAAATAGAAATGCCAAATAGAGAAAATGCCTATTTTTTCCCTTTTCCTCACATATTAACCTTTAAAAATCCATGTTCTGTTTACTTGTTTTTTAACATAATTTCCCCCAGATCCCCTTCTTTATCACATGTTGGAAGTTCCTTTGCAAGATTTTCAATAGGTCAATCATCATCCAGATCATGACAGAATCAATATCCATGCGACGGAGTCAATCCAGTCAGTCTTGCGGCTCACGCGTGACATCATGGAACCACGATGCCCTACGTGTGGGCTATGTTTCATAAGCTCATGCTGTGTTCATAGCAATTCCTGTGCACATTACACCAAAATAATTAATCCAGGGTGGCACACCAGAACCCACAAATCAGAAACAACACTGGATGGGGAGCAGAAGCTCCTCTCCTTGTAGAAAAAATGGTGTGCCTTGTGCTCCTAGTTGTGTTGTTTTGCACTCTACAAAATATGTCTGTTAATATCTGCCTGATCTACTTCTTACAAGGCAGAATGTAGATACAGGCAAAGCAAAAGAAAACTTAAATATGCATTTAATTTCATTCTTCTGGACAAGGATTTGAACTCTGACGCTGAATAGAACATCTTTCCCTAAATAGTTTTGTGGGATTCTCTTTGATCCTTAAGATTTAGTTCATGTCTATGGGATTCATCCTAATTTTCAATAATTGTTTACAAAAAAATGTTCTGTTTCAGTTCAAATTGATTTGTTATTAACCAAGACAGTGACAAGCATAGTTATTGTTTTGGTCTCTGCAGACTTTATGTTATTATATAAACATTTAGGATGGTAGCAAATATTAATCCTACTTTCTATATTTTTTTATTTAATCAACTAACTTGGGACATAATGGTATATGTCTCTCTAGTTGGTTGTTATCACTGGATTGATGCCATGTGATCTACGTGACAACATTGAGGGTGTCTTTAAACAGGGTTTGGCACCGCAGTATGGTAAGGACAGCCATGAACTTGTGTGTGCTAGAATGGCAATTTCCTTTCACTGTAACTGATTCTAGATCAGGGGCACTCTTTTTTGTTTGGTAGAGGAAAACCTTCTGCTTAGCCAGTCAAGGTAACAGTCCAATCCAATGATCTCTCAGTCGATTCATGATTTATATTTAGTTCCAGTCCATGATTTATATTTACCTCATGGTGAAGCTCCCTTTCCATGTCTGTTGAGTTGGTTCAATTTCCAGGAAGGCTGAACATAAAGAAGTGCTGTTGACAAGGATGGGGGCTGGTCCTTTCTCTTAGTGTGACCTGCCTGACATTTATCATCATTGTCATTTCTCTTAGCGCAGATGGGTGTGACACGTAGGCCCAGGACCATATAGATCCCTACCTGGCTGACGTTAGAGTGATGTAGCAGCCTCTCCCACCTCCATGACAGGAGACAATCCACGTGCCTCCGCCTGAGCCATGCCCTGGTTCTGCCTGCTGCGCTGTGAGGCTGGCTGGTCTCACTTCTGCCCATCACACTTCCCAAATTCATAGAAAACTGGTACATGATTCCCCCCATGGGGGTTTCCCAGATGGAAACCCTCTCCTGCCCTCTTCTCATCCTCAGGAGCACTGGACCACCAACCCTTCAGGTAGCTGACTATCTATGAGAACTTACAAACATGAAAGGTACAGGCCCACTCTGCTCATTTATTCTCTTCCTCCTCCCTCTCCTGGAACCCATTGTAAAGCCCCTCATCATTAGATTTGGGAGAGGGTACATTTAGGTAAACAGAAATTTCACACTGTTCCTTACTTCCTCTTCTTTCCCCAATTTTCTGTCTTCTCTAGCTTGCCTCCTATGTCAGAGGACTATGATCAATTTTCCTGGTACACATGTCTTCCCAGCCTCTGAAGTTTCACACCTGACAAACCTCAAGTCTTGTGTCTTTGTTCTCAGCCCACAGAAGGATAATAATATAGAAAAAAAAAAAGAACCAGGCATTTGAGTTCTATATATCTTGTTTTCACTTGAGTATACTCACAACACATTCATTTCGTCTTAAGTGAAATCCAGATTTCTTAAGAAATGCACAAGCCAAACCAAAATAACTCTGAACTCTTGGGTAGCCAGTGGCTTTTATAAGTCTTATCCCTGCCTCTCATTCCAGCTGTCTGAATTCTTCTCAGAAGCTAAGTCCAGGTAGTTGAGAAAATGGGATGGTCCTGGATTATAAAACTCAAGAGTGTTCAGAAGACCTAAGGCCCTGTGCTTCCAGGAATTGGAAATCCATTTGCTGATATCTTAAGAATTTTCTGTGTTCATAAAAGAGTTGAACAGCTACTGTGCTTTCTCCTGTTGTCCTCGACAGCTGTTGGTGTCACAATCACACTGGCTTCATAACATGATTGTGGAGAGCCTTTTTAAATTCTAGGAGAGATTTGGGGAATAAAATGAGAATTATTTGTTGCTAGATAGTAAAGTAAAAATTTCTCTTTAATTGACCAGACTTAATATTTTCTTTATGAGCAAAGTTTAAATGACTGACTGTGTTTTTGTTTTTGCTACTGTTTTGTTTTGTTTGTAGTGCTAAGAATCAAAGGGCCTCACCATGCTAGGCAAGTGCTCCACCACTGAGCTACAGCCCCAGCTCCTGATTCTTGTTCTATTTCATTGTTTAAAGGCCTTGAAGACTATTAATTTTTTTCTAATTTCTTTTTAAATTTATTCATAGTTATATTTTTTTCCATGAAATTGGGCAACTTGCATAATTCTTCCAAATTCTTGTTAAAAAGTTATTCTTAAATGTAGGTATAAGTTTCCTATTGCTGCTGTAACAAGTGACCACAAAGTTTATTGGTTTAGAACAACACCAATTTGTTATTTTATAGTCTGGAAGTCAGAGATCCAAAATGATTCTTACAGGGTTTAATCTGAGTTGTTGGTAGGGCTAGTTTCTTCTGAAGACTCCAGGAATAACAAGTTCTTTGCCTTTTCCAATTTTTAGATTCTTCTTGTCTCACTCCAATCTCTACTTTCCTCATCACATCGCCTACTCCTTATCCTCTCTGATCTTCCTGCTTCCTTCTTCTTAAGTCCCTGTGGCTACATTGAAGCCACAAGATAATCCAACATAATCACTTCATCTCAAAATCTTTAACTTATTCATATCCACAAAGTCCCTTTTACCGTGTGAAGGAATACACTCAGGTTCCATGGAACAGGAAGTGGATATTTTGGTGGAGGACAACATTCAGCCTACCAAAATTAATCTTTTAGCCACCAAATATTTATGCTTATCTCACATGCAGCATGCATTCACCCCATCTGAGTGTATTCCAAAGTCTCGGCCCATTACAGCTTCTACTCAGATCTAAAATCTCATCTGTGAGTCATCTCAAAGGTCCCCATTCTCATGATCTAAATTAGGTATTGGTGAGGCTCTGGTTAAAATCCATTCTGGGACAAAATTCCTCTCCATCTGTGGACTGAAAACACACTATTTTCTCGCAAATACAATGCATAATTTCTTCAATTTTAAATCAGTGAGAAGTTGGCCACTGCATTGTTTTGACATAATCTTTCATGATTTCCCTTGATTTCTGGTAGAACAAAATCTCTCAGGTTTATCTTGTACATTCACTGGCTTAGATCCAGAAATAGTCATTTTTGAAAGATGACCTGATTTATTTTAGTGAGAAATTTTTTTTTAAGCCACAGTCTGAGCCATGGGGGGTGGCCCATTTTCATTAATTCTATGCCTTTTCAAAGAATAAAAATACATGATTTTTTTCAAGTAATAAGTTCATACTAATTTTTTGAAATTTTTACTTGGTAATATTTTTAACTTTTATTGCGATTCTTAACCACATTAACACAATACTTATTTTCTTTGCCCTATGAATTATATACATTTTAATTCCTTAGTTTTATTTATTTCAGCTTTCATGTCCTAAAGGATGAGATGTTTACTAGGCACACACTGTTTCGTCAGTTTGCAGTGCTCACTGATACATCCTTCAATTATGTGGTAAGTATACATCATCTTTTATGCTATTGTGTCTTTGGATATATATGTCTGTCTTTCTGTTTTTATCATGTATTGAACTCCTGTTATTATAGGCTCTGGATGTAGTGCATGCCAGTCACTCTACTACATGCTGAGGGCATACGACAAAGTTCATAGACCCCAAGAGCTCAGTCTAGTGTGAGATGTAGAGGTGTAAACAGATTGTTACAGTGCAGTGGGACTGAGCTATAAGAGAAGTAAATGCAAATTTCAGAGACGGGGTGACTCATTCTAGCTGGAGAGTCTATTAGTCTGCCCATTCATGGTCATGAACACAGTGTTGGCAAATACTAAAACTCAAGGTTCAAGTATTCAGTCACTTACGACGGGGAAAAGGAGGTAAGTACCGAGTCATTCATTTTTACATTAGAGGTTGTATTAGCTTTCAATCACTATAACAAAGTACCTGAGACAAATTACTCATGTAGAAAGAGGTTTATTTAGCTTACAAAGTTCTGGAATTTCAAAGTCCAAGCTTTGGACATAGTACAAGCTCTGTGGCAAGTGCTGCCCTTTGGCCATGTCATCTAGTGGCTTATACAATGTCAGAGCATATGTTGGAACAAGTGGTCGTATATTGAACCAGGAAGCAGAGAAAATAGGAAGAACCAGGCTTATTCCTTTTAGGCAACCCTCTCAGGAGAACTCAAGGGGTTGCACAAGAACTATAGCACACCCCAATGATCTTAGAATCCCCCTCGCTAACACCCCCCTTAAAGTCCCACCACCTTCCAGCACCACCCTTGGGACCAAGCCTCCAATACATAAACCTTTGGAAAGACACAAGTAAATCATATCCAAACCATATCCAGGTCATCTATAAAAGCCCAATTCTGAATTAGAGTATTATTTACTTATTGCTTTCATTTTTAAATGTAACTGATGCCCAGTATAGAAACATATCCAATAAAATTCCACTAATAAGGGCTGAGAATATAGCTCAGTTGGTAGAGTGCCTGCCTGTCATGTATAAGGCCCTGGGTTCAGTCCCCAGCACCACCAAAAAAAAAAAATCACTAATAAGTAAATCAGCATGATATAAACTCTCTGGAGCTTCTGCTATAATGCTAAGTTTTCTGAAGATAGACAAGTAGGGTTTGTAGGAAGGAACACAAGAAACAATATATGGTTTTTTGCAGGGTTTTTTTTGTTTCAAGAGGTAAACAATTGAAAATATTTTTTCATTTAAGATTATTTTCTAAATTAAAGTTGCTGCAGGAGATCAAATAACTTGAGTACACTGGCAAGATAATGTTGAATTCATTGTTTTTTAACCAGCTTTTTACAGTAGTCTGTACTTTACTGAGGATTTTAATAATTGACTTCCCTGAAATGTTCCCGAACTAGACTACATAAATAGGAATATACATAGTATCTTTCTTCCCTGTTGGTTTTTCCTCTCACTGAAAGGTTACAATTTTAATGGAAGCAATATTTTATTTTAGGTATTAATTAAATATAATATGGGAGGGCCCATGAAAAGGCTGTGCCACTTAAAATCAGATTTTTCCATGATTGTTATTGGCAAGATTTTCTGGTTCAGATCTGAATTATCCAGCCTTCACGAAACAGACTTCTAAATCTTAAAGTTATACCAGTTCATGTCCATTAGTAGATTCAGTCTTTTTTTCTTGAGATGTTGCCCTCAAATAACCAGGAAATTCATGGAGGAGGAATGGTGCTCTGTCTAGTCTGGAAAGCACCCGTGTGTCACTACTCACCAAGGGAAGGTTCATGAGTCTTTATCTGTATATCCACCCAGAGTATTGACACTTGACCCACTCAGCAGAGCAAATAGCATGTGTTTAAGTAAAACAGATAAAGAGGGATTGAGCAGGTGTATGAGTGAGTTTGGGATAAAATAGCATTGTCCCTCAGTACCCTACACCATGTCACTTATCCGCTCCACGGATATTTATTAAATGCAAAACAAACCAAGCACCATAGTACTTACTGGGAGAAAGACGGTGAGCAAGACAGTATGGGTCCTCCCCTGATAGACTGTAAATCCCATGGGATCACAGATGGGTTTATCTTATAAACTGTTTTATTTGCAGAGCTTAGAATAGAACCTGACCTATAGACTAGAATAGGTTAACTTTAATAGAGGAACATCAAACTTTAAATTTCAAATTTGAATAAATTCTATAAAAAGGAATGACTTACTGTTGAGGTCTCTCTTACATATGATGAAATTCACAAATATTACACGCGTCATTTGAGGGTCTCTGAACTATGTAACCATCATCAAAAGTTCCCTCACGTTCCTTTCCACACAATACATGGTCCACATCCTCACACCTTTGAGGCTTTTGTTGCTGTTTTGGGTGATAATTGAACCTGGGGCCTCAAACATGCTAGGCAACTGCTATACCACTGAGCTACATTGTCAGGCCATAGTACATATTCTCTGTCCTCTGGCTTATTTTACACAACACAGCATTTTAAGATCCATTCATGTCTTTGTGTGTATCTGTCACAAGTATTCTTCTTATTGTTGATTAGTATACTATTGTATTACCACAACAATAGTTACGCATATAATATTTGTGAATTTTATCATATGTAAGAGAGACCTCAACAGTAAGTCATTCCTTTTTATAGAATTTATTCAAATTTGAAATTTAAAGTTTGATGTTCCTCTATTAAAGTTAACCTATTCTAGTCTATAGGTCAGATTATATTCTAAGCTCTGCAAATAAAACTGTTGTATTATTCATTATTTCCTTGTTATAACAGCTCAGCTATTTCCATTAGGAACTATTGTGGGAAAAAAAAAACCGCTGTAAACATTCTTGTACAAGCCAAGCATGATGATACATGCCTGATATCTCAGCTACTCGGGCGTCTGAGACAGGAGGATTGCAAGTTGGAAGCCAACGTTGGCAACTTAGACTTTGTCTCAAAAACAAAAAATTAAAAAAAGGGCTGGGGATGTAGTTTAGTAGTAGAGCACTCTTGCGTCCAATCCCCAGTAAGGAGAAGGAAAAAAAAGAAATTATTGCATGAGTCATTTGTGAAAGTCTGTTTTCATCATTCCCAGATAAGAGCAGAATGGCTGAGACACAGGAAGCACGTACCACGTACGTTGAACTTTATTAGAAATTGCAAATATTCCAAAGTAGCTATGTAATTTTACTCACCCTCCACGAAGCCTTAAGAGTTCCAGTTGCTCTACATACTCCCCAACTTGATATTATCAGTTTTTAATTTTTAGCAATTTTATTTTTACTTTTTAAATATTTTGTTCTAGTTGTAGTTGGGCACAAGACCTTTACTTTATTTTTATGTGGTGCTGAGGATCGAACGGCGCTAGGCGAGTGCTCTACCGCTGAGCCACAACTGCAGCCCCAATTTTTAGCCATCTTAAATGGTGTTTCATTGTAGTTCTAATTCCCGTTTTCCTGATGTTGATGGTGTTAAACATCTTTTCATGTACCTACAGACCATTCTTAGGTATTTGTGAGGGTCTATTCAAGACTTTTTGAAAAAAAAGTTGTGGGACAATACATATAACAGAAACATTTCCATCTTGACCATTTTTAAGTAGACAGCTCATGTGTTTTAAGCACATTCACATTGTTGTACAACCAAACCCTGGAACTCTTTTTAAAATTTTTTATTAGTTTTAGTTAGTTATACATGAAAGCAGAATTCACTATAGTACATAATACATAAATGGAATATAACTTCTCATTCTTCTGGTTGTTCATGATGTAGAATATATGTACAAAGGGTAATAATGTCTGATTCATTCTACTATTCTTCCTACCCCCATACTCCCTCGCCTCCCCTAATCTAAAGTTAACTCTATTCTTCCTTAGCTCCTTCCCCTTATTGTGAGTTAGCATCTGCATATTAGAGAGAACATTCGGCCTTTGGTTTTGGGGATTGGTTTATTTCACTTAGCATAATATTCCCCAGCTCCATCCATTTACCAGTAAATGCCATATTTCATTCTTTTTTAAGGCTGATTAATATTCCATTGTGTATATATACCACATTTTTTTTATCCATTCATCTTTTGAAGGGCAACTCAATTGGTTCCATGGTTTATCTATTGTGAGTTAAGCTGCTGCTATAAACACTGATGTGGTTGCATCACTGTGATATGTTGATTTTAAGTCCTTTAGGTATGAACTGAAGAGTGGGATAGCTGAGTCCAATGGTAGTTCCATTCCAAGTTTTCTGAAGAATCTCCATACTGCTTTCTATAATGGTTGCACCAGTTTGCAGTCCCACCAGCAATGTGCGAGTGGACCTTTTCCCCCACATCCTTGCCAACATTTATTGTTGTTTGTTCTCGATAATTGCCATTCTGACTGGGGTGAGATGAAATCTTACAGTAGTTTTGATTTGTATTTCTCTAATTGCTAGAGATGTTGAACATTTTTTTTCATATATTTGTTATTCAGTTGTGTTTCTTCTATGAAGTGTCTGTTCAGTTCCTTAGCCCATTTATTGATTGGGCTATTTTTGTTTGTTCACCTTGCAAAACTGAAACTCATTAAACAACAACTCAACTCCCCATCTCCCATCTATGTACTATTGTCTATTTTTAATTGTTATTGAATGCAGGGGGTTTTGTGGTGTTTCTGGGGTTTTTTGTTTGTTTTGTTTTGTTGTTGTTTTTTTCTGGGTACAAGTCCTTTGTCTTCAAAAATTAGAAGTTTTTGGTTTTAATGAACACCAACTTACCTTTTTTTCCCTGTGTCAGATTGTATTTTCTGTGACCATGACTGTACCACACATACCATGGGTTCTTTTTTTAATATGGTTGTGTTTTTTCTTTTTCTCATTGACTTTCCTGGTTCCTTCATTCTAGACTAAACCACTGTGTACATCTGAATCTATTTCTAAACACTCTGCTTCATTCTGCTGGTTTATTTGGCAATCCTTTGGCCAAAAACTTATAGCCCAAATTTATAGCATTTTGTAAATCTTAAACTCAGGTACTGTAAAACCTATTTTATTCCTTTGTTCAGAATTGTCTTGTCAGTTCTTTTTGAATCAGCAACTCTAGTCCTTAAAAAAAAAATTGCTATGATTTTTATTGGGATTTTGTTGGATTTCTGTTTCTTAATCTCACTAACCAGTGCTTTATCACATCTAGTCTAAGTAAATCTGTGACAACAATTTCTTTTCAACTCTTGAGGCTTTGCCCCATGGCAAACTAGTAGACATAGTTGTCTGGCAAAGCATCAGTATTTCATATATAATATGCTTCATGTATAGTATATGTTATATATTATGATGTTCTTTCACTCAGCTGAGTTCTTGCTATATAATTCCAACTAAGGCCCCAAATTGATATTGGAATGGGGATCTGCTGCTAAACTGTATGCCTGTGGTGGGCCCTGGGTTTTGACCTCCTGCTGAGTCCTAGGAACCTTTGACAATCCTTTCACATATTCACTAAATTTGTCAAATGCCCTCAAAGTGAATGGGAGCTACAGAACGAAAGTCAGAGGTTTCTACCTTCTCTTAGCCTTATACCTGAGCTTTTTTTTTTTTTTTTCACTAAGGATTGAACCCAGGGGGTGCTCTAGCACTGAGTTACATTCCCAGCCCTTTTTATCTTTTATTTTGAGACCAGGTCTCCCTAAGTTGCTGAGGCTGGCCTTGAACTTGTGATTCTCCTGCCTCAGCCTCCCAACTCTCTGGGGTTACAGGTGTGCACCTCTACACCCAGAAGACCTGAGTGCTCTTGATGCTTTTCATCAGCTTATGGCTACCATGAAGAATATAAGAAATGGAGTCTTATTTGCATTTCAATTGAGTTTTATTTGCATTTCAGTTCTACTCCTGTATTTTATTTACTTATAATTCTTCCTTGTCACATCCATAATTCTCTTGCATTTGATCTCAGCCTATTTGTTATCAGATCTTCTATCTTTGTTTCCTGGAGGTGGTATAATCTTGTACTTTATTGTCTAGGTCAAAAATCTTAATGAGTTTTTTTTTCTTCTAGGTTAAATAATAGACCATTTTTTAAAAATGTATATGCTTCCTATGATTTCTGAATATTGTTTTCTTTCTTTCATATTACTTGTTCTATTGATTCTGTTCTCCTCCTTGTCAGGATAAGATAAATGGAAATCCAGGGTTATCACTTGTGTCCTTGCTCAAATCTCCCTTTCACATTTATAGCTGGAAGGCAGGTCCATGTGCACAGCACCTATTCCTATCCCTAATTTGTCAGAGTTTTACATTTTCAACCCTGACATTAAAAGGCTGTATCTTCCACTAAGAGTATGTAACAACAGAATACAGAACTTAAATTCCCAGCAATCATACATTTAACAGTGGCTTTTTATTGTTGTTGTTGTTCTGTTTAGTTAAACATGACAGTAGAATGTATTTTGACATATCAAATATACATGGAATATAACTTCCCATTCTTGTGGCTGTACATGATGTGAAGTTACACTGGTCATATATTCAATATGAACATTGGAAATTATGTCCATTCTACTCTCTTTCTATTCCCATTGCCCCTCCCTTCTCATCAGTCCCCTTTTCTAATCCTATGAACTTCTATTCTCCCTTCCCCAACCCCCTCCTGCTTTTTGTGAGTTAGTATCTGCATATCAGAGAGAACATTCAGCCTTTGGTTTAGGGGGGATTAGCTTATTTCACTTAGCATGATAATCTCCAGTTCCATCCATTTACCAGTAAATGGCATAATTTCATTTTTCTTTATGGCTGAGTAATATTCCATTGTGTATGTACCACATTGTTTTTATTCACTCATCTGTTGAAGGGCACCTCAGTTGGTTCCATAGTTTAGCTATTGTGAATTGAGTTGCTATAAACATTGACATGGCCACATCATTGTAGTATGCTGATTTTAAGTCCTTTGGGTATATGCTGAGAAGTGGGATAACTGAGTCAAATGGTGAGTCCATCGCAAGTTTTCTGAGGAATCTCCATACGGTTTCCCAGAGTGATTGCACCAATTTCTAGTCTTACCAGCAATGTATAAGTTAACACTGGCTTTCTTTACTATTTTCATGAAAGACAGGAAGGTAATTGGGTAAGGAGTCATGAGGACATTCTAGATGGGATAGAACCATGGGAAGGTTCTAAGACGAAGGTGTGCCTGGCACCCAGCTTTGCTGGAGCTGAAAGTAAGAAAGTAAAGTAGTAAATTGTGGTCAGAGGGGGTCACAGAACTCTGATTTTTGTAATCCAAGAAAAATTGGGAACCTTGAGCTATGCAAAACACATTATATGAGTAATATATGCAACTCTTCCATTTGTATATAAGTATAGCAATACAATTATGTACAGTACCTACTACTTGATAATGATTATAAATGACCTCAATAAAATAGGCATTGATGGTTTTAAAAAAAAACCCTGAGCTATATGCATGAACCTTAGACTTATTTTCCATAAGTATATTTTATGTTCCTAAGATTCTTTTGACCTGCACAAATTAAATGTCATTTACTTTGCACTACATGATATTGGTGACAATTCTGCCTGCATGCTGCTGCTTGTAACCTCCTAGAAGAAAACGAAATTTTTTTGCCTATTCAGTTCTTGGCAGTCGGGCCACCATTGCTGTCACTTCCAGTAGCTAGGTGGTACTGGAAAGGATCCAGTGGTTCCTCACCAATTACAAATATAGTTGCTGCTCCATATCTACAGGTAATTAGTTCCAGGACCCCAACAGACAACAAGATTCTTGGATGCTCAAGTCCCTTATTTAAAATGGCATGCTATTTGCTTATAACCAGTATACATCCTCTTGAATACTTTAGATCACCTCTAGACTATTTATAATATCTAATCCAATGTAAGTACTATGTAAGTAAATGGCTATTATACTGTATTGTTTAGGAAATAATAACAAGAAGAAAGTCTGTATGTGTTCAGGAAATTATTGCTGTGTTGATTTTTGGGGGGGTTGTTTTCTTTTCATTGTTGCTGTTGTTGTTTTTAGTGTTTTCTACTTGTGATTGCTTGATCTGCAGAATCTGAAAACGAAGAACTTGTGGATAAAGAGAGCAGACCTATAATACATCCCAAGTTGAAGGGACAAGCAAGAGAAAATAGAATCAGAAGAGTCTGAGGAAAACATGTTTCTTGAGTTTTTTTTCCTCAAAATAGCCTGAATAAAGAAGGGGGGGGGTCCTTCCCATCATTGATTTAAAGAAAAGGATTTCTCCATCCATTTTTGAGAAAATTGGAGTTATGAGCATAGTTTTCATATCTAAGTTAATTGAGGGTTGATCCCCCTTGATCCCAACAAACATACCTTTTGTGTCTTTCAGAAAGTGAAACCTTTATTTGTGCAGTCTAAATTAAACTTGGAAGAAACCGCATCTCCTTCAAGTGATTATCATTTGACTTTGGTAGGAAGATTGTTTTTCCCTATTAAATATCTAATCAGTTAATATTATTGAATATCAGTAATGAAATTTTTGGTCTACTTACAGATAGAAAAAAAGTACCCAGAAACAGTTAGTGATCAGCTCTCCTTGCATCAATCACCCAGAGGTAAGAATCTTGGGGTCTGGTGGTGGCTTAGTGGTAAAGTGCTTGTCTGGCATGCTTGAGACCCTGGGTTCAATCTCCAGCAACTTCCAAAAAGAATAAGAAGGAGATAAAAATCTTTATTGTTAGAAAGAGGTTTACACACAATATGTTAGTCTTGATTAACTTTTTACTTTTTTTTTACCCTAAGATATTTGGTATTCTGGGCGACTCTTTTCAGCCAATTTATAAAAGTAATGCATAGATAAGATGAATAAAGATATATTAACATGTATTCCTGAATTCTAACCACTGCTAATTGAAAATAAATTTAGTCTGTTTCGAAATCAGAAACTGTCTCAGTTGGAATCCTGTTTCTTGTTTATTAAACTGCCAACAAACATGAAGCTCTTCTTAATGTCCTGTCTTTCCAGGGCTTCATTGGACTTTTTAAAAACTGGAAGTTGTTTTTTGTTGTTGTTGTTGTTTTTGTTTTTTTTTTTTTTTTTTTTTTTTGTCTACATGTATCTGTAAGACTTTTCTCTAAATTTAAAAACCAAATAGGAAACATAGTTAACTACACCTTCCTTCAATCATCTGTTTTCTAAGGACTCCAGCTGAGGGCATTCAGGGGCAAGGCAAGTAAGTGAATTTAAAGGAATTCATTGCTGAAAGTATATTCATTAGTAGGCTGTAATAAGCAAGTTGAAATTACAAAGTATAACATTGTTAGTTTAAATTATTGATCATGACCTAAGAGTGTCAGTAATTTGTTTTTCATATCCAGAAAGATTTAAAAAGTAGAGTTTGTTAATGAGTCTTTATGCAAAGAGGAAGTATGTGATAAGAGTTTAAGTCCTAGACCCCTGAGGGTCAAATCCTCTACTTTTTGAAAACTTCAGCAGAGATATGAAGAATCTCTCCTTTTCCTGGGCCTCTATCCAATGGAGAAAGTTTTCCATGGTGCTTATATGTATGAGTGATATCAGTTCCACAGGCACCTTAAAAGGACTCTTTCAACAATCAGTGATGGCTACCTCTTGAGCTGTACTTATATTACCATTAATGCTGAGTTTAGACTCCATAGCATGCAACTGCTAGCTTAAGAAGCAGCGAGCTTTAAAGGTATTGTCATTTAAGTATCTAATTAAATATCTGTTGAATTTGTTGGACATTCTAACCCATATGGTAAGTTATTTCTAAAGCATTTTAATATACTGATGATTTATCATAAAGATGTGGATTGGTAACCTGTAGTTGACCTGAAATTTTAATAGGAAGTTTAGTTAACTACAGAATTTCATTCCCCCAAATATTCATCTGAGGATTTTTCATCCAAAAATTGACTTTCCCCAGCCAAAAAAAAAAAACCATTTTGTAGAGGAGCCAGATGCAGTGACACATGCCAGTAATCCCAGCTATTCAGGAGGCTGAGGCAGGAGTATCCCAAGTTCACACCCAGCACAGGCCATTTATTGAGAAACTACCCCCAAATCCAAATTAAAAGGGCTGGGATATAGCTCAGTGTAGAGCATACCTAGGTTTAATCTTCAATACCACAAAAAAAAAGGTCCAAAAGTCCATCTCAAGTAACACAAATAATGGATACCTGTTACGCAAAAGATCACTTGCTGAAATAAACACTCCCACTCCCTTTCCTCATCCCTGAAGATGCAAAATGCAGTTACCTCCACTGTCTTTGCTGAAAATCCTCCTAAGATTCATTAGTTCTTTTCTTTGCTTTGCTGATAAAATTAAATATAAATGCCCTCTTATGACCCAAAACTCAGTACTATATCACAAAGCTCATGATTTGAAATATTAGCTATGCATTGTAGAGGAGATGTGTGAAAATTTTTATACCAAATGCCTCTGGACAGAACCCTGAAGTTTCTTCCTATTAAATCTCTGATACAAAATGAAAAGGGAACCTTAAAAAGAAAAACAAATAAATATCTGATACAACTTCAACGTATCATGTTCTTCCCTCTGAAGATAGTGAAATATCTTAGATAGGAAAATAATCTAGTTAACAAAGTTTCTGGTAAACTGGTTCCAGTTACTCCATAATTTATTAGGAATGAACTTTCTATGTTTGTTGAACAAAAACAAATGAAAAAGCAGGACAAAAGATTAATTACTAATTTACTAATCTGAGGAGTAAATGAATTTTCTCATTAGAAAACTATCTTTAATGACTTGTAGAGGGTTTTCATGATTGACTTTCAAAGGTTCAGATTGACCACCAAACACGTCATTTCCTACCCCTAGCTACTTGGGAATGTTGAGAATCCCTTTCAGGCCCCTAGTAAATAATCTAATACACTATCAGTGTTTTCAGGCATATTAAAGAGGTGTTAGTTACATGGTTAATATGTGTCTGATAAATAAGTGTTTATTATCTTCTATAACATGAAGGGAGGGATATTGTGATGTAGCTGGTAATAGATCCCAAACCAAGCTCTTTCAAATCACTGTTGTTTTTTGTTCCATTTTTTAAAAATATGCAGAAAGAATATTAATATTTACAGTCTCTTACTGAAAATTATTCTCTCTGACAGGATCCTCAGCATCACATGAAAGATTTAAGTTCTTAGGTTGTACTTTCACACCACAGAATACTTTTAAATGTATATATAGCTACCAGGAGTGGTGGCACGTGTCTATGGTCCCAGCTACTTTTGGGAGATTGAGACGAGGATTACTTGAGCTTTCGAGTTCAAGACCATCCTGGGCAACATAGTAAGACCCCCCCCCATCTCAAGAGAAATAAACAAAAAACCCCAACCAACCAATAAAACAAATATAGCTATTGTTTAGCAGACATAATCTTCTAAATGGCTTTCAGGTTTTAACTTGATTCTCAACCAGATGCTCTCAGGTCTCTTTTTTTCCCCAATTTTACAAATGAGAGAATCGATTTTAGCAGAGTTTAATAAACTGCCAGGGTTATACCACCAGTAGGGAGCAGGAGGATTCAAACTCAACAAACTGGCTAAAGGGCCACTCGGCCAGTCACCACTTGATTATACTGACTTGCCCCAAGACTTATGCATGGCCACGTATGTCCCATTTCACCCACAATGGGGAGACACATGAGACCAGAGAAAGAATGTGGGCTTGGGAAGCTGACGGGCATTGGTTCCAATCTCAGTTCATCACTCACTCAATGGGGACGTCATCCCAGTTCCCTCTACTGTATAAGGTGGAGATGGCAACCCCACCCTGGAGGTTAGTAAAAGAATTAATAAGGGCTGGTAGTTAGCTCAGTGGTAGAGCACTTGCCTTGCATGCATAAAGCCCTGGGTTAGAGCCCCAGCACTGTGAAAAAGAAAAAAAAAAAGTACTAAGTGAGATAATGTGTGATGTACCTAGCTAATCATGCTATTTTTCCTCCTGAGTTGTTCATAATATAATACCAAACCTACATTTTAATCCACCTTGTGAGAGCAATAATACCCTGGCAGGCTAGTGAATTAAAATCTTTCCTTTGCTTTCCTTTGCTTCTTTAATAACAAATTTTCTACCAGGCATTAAGTATAACTAAAATCTAGCATTAGTATAAAAACATACAGTATTTGAGAGAAGTGACTTAAAATATAAAATACTATTCGAAACAATGTTGTATTGGGTGTGTCCTGCCCAAGCAGGTTGAAAACGATTTTTGGTTATGTTGCAAGTCCTAGAAATTCTAAAGGGAGCAACAGAGAGTCCTTGTGCCACACAGGAAGCTTTAAGAAATGAATAAATTCTGGTTCATACAAGGGAATAAAAATAAGGCACAATACTATCTGCAAAATTTCAAAGCAGTTTTTTATGCAGTAGTAATTATCCCAAGAGAGTGCAAGTAAGATAATTAATTTGTTTGCTGCTTACCTGTGATAAAATTTGGGATCTGAGCTGCCCATTGTGCACTGGGCATTGCCGAAGATTCTGTGTACTCAAGAAGACTTTTCTCACAGTCCAGTAATTAGGTGCTATTGACATTGTAATCTTTGGAAATGTTCTTAATGAGCTCAAAAGACATGAATCTCATAGATAAAACCTCAAAGTAACAGTGGCTCTTTAAGTGGCTTGTCAGGAATAAAAGGCTCAAACATCAGTATCTGAAACACAGGAGAAGCCCAAATTTAAACCTAGATTACATTGTGTAGTTCATTCTCTGCAACCTCTAGGAAAGAAATATCCAGGAGTGATTTGAAAG
The DNA here is from genome assembly GCF_964194105.1 of Spermophilus citellus. Classification (NCBI taxonomy): domain Eukaryota; kingdom Metazoa; phylum Chordata; class Mammalia; order Rodentia; family Sciuridae; genus Spermophilus; species Spermophilus citellus. Next base: position 79,830,744 of record NC_138187.1, on the reverse strand, counting down.
GCTTGTGAATAATGGAATGATCACAGTGCATTTGCTATAATAGAAGGAACTTTCTTTTTACCCTTTGGAACTTTAAACCTGAAATGTATTTTATCTAAATCTAATTTTTACCAATTTATAAAGATAAATGTTTACTCAAAGTGGAGTTCAGAGTTCAGTGGTCCCTGTTGCTGTTTTGAATAACAAAAATAACCTTAAAAAGCATACAAGGAATTGGGATTTACGTAAACAATAAAAAGAAATCTCAGGCATAAATAAAAATAAAATCCAAAAAGTTAGCATTATTTTATATATTGTTTCTAGATCATCAGCTATGATTAATATAATTTGGAGAGTTTTCAAATTTATATAAAAATGCATACCTTATATTACCATATGTATAAATAACACATAACACCTTTTAGCATATAATTGGTAGAAGGTATTAAACAATGAATTATGGGTTAAGTTCCAAAATTAACCTGATTTATCACATACAGTATATTCATAGAAGCCTGTAAATATTAATGATGTCTCTGCCACCAACTTTCCTATACTTCCTTTGTTGTCACCAAGTAGCTTTTATTCAGATGTCATATTTCTAGCTTATATGTGCCAACTTGTCTTGGAGATTTGAGCTGATTCTCTACCTTTCCTTGGGAATTTTCCTTGCTTTTTGTACATTTATTATGAGATACTTTCTACTTGAGGCATACAATTCATATATTAGATAATAAAGCCTAGAAGATCCATAGCTTGTCTCTTTAATTTGTCACTCCAAATGCAGGGAATTCAATGACATAGAAAGGGTCAGGATAGCCAATTGGATTAAAGAAGTAATGATAAAAGTAAGAAACTCTCAACTAAAGCTCTGTCCATAGGTCAGATAGGAGCTTGAAAAATGTGACAAATGCAAAGAAAAGATAACCCAGGCTTTGAAAATACTGTGCTAATCTTTGAAATAAATAGGTCAGTAATGATTTTGAATTTGCAAGCTTGTAAACATTTAGTAGAAAAAAAATACATATTAAAAACTTATTTTATTAATCTGATGGACTTTTTGTATTAATTCAGTGTAGTGATACTTTTAAGTATATATAGACAGTGTTTCATTTAATAAATACCACTAAACACAGTTATTATTCCAACACCTGATTTCTGGTTAGTTCAATTCTGGGATCATGAGTTGGATACTAGCAGCCTCTCTGGATCCTGTGACCAATGACTTCATCCCAAATCTCAGCTGCCTGGTTGCAGCCTATTATTGTGGTTATGTAAGAAGCATTATAGGGAGCTGGGGATGTGGCTCAGCGGTAGCGCGCTCGTCTGGCATGCGTGCGGCCCGGGTTCGATCCTCAGCACCACATACCAACAAAGATGTTGTGTCCGCCGAGAACTAAAAAATAAATATTATAAAAAAAATTCTCTCTCTCTCTCCTCTCTCACTCTCTCTTTAAAAAAAAAAAGCATTATAAACTGAATAAGCCTTTATGGTGTAACAAAATATTTATGACAGGTTTAATTAGGGCAGAGACAAGTAGGTGTTAATTGTTTAAGAATGGTTCGGTTACAGAAATGGCAAAATGTTACCGGATTTTATTGTATATGGATTTATGTGAATCCAAAACTTCAACCTTAACTGAGTTTGTATATGAAATATGCCATGTTAATGTTTCTTTCAACTGCAGGAACCCCAAGTTTGAATTTTGCAGGAGTAGACTGAGATCAGAAAAGTGGGTATTGTGCCAGGTGCTGTGGTGCAAATCTGTAATCCTGGCAGCTGGAGAGACTGACACAAGAGGATTGCAAGTTCTAGGTCAGCCTCTGCAATTTAGTGAGACCCTCTATCAAAACAAAATTAAAGAAACAATCAGGGCTGGGATTGTGGCTCAGCGGTAGAGTGCTCACCTAGCACCGGTGGGACCCGGGTTCAATCCTCAGCACCACATAAAAAATAAAGGCATTGAGTTGTGTCCATCTACACCTCAAAAATAAATATTAAAAAAAAGAAATGATCACATGTGGAAAGTATGTCATCAGAAGAAGTATTTTCACAATTAAATTCTATGTAAATGTAAACTAGAAGGGACCAAGAAAAAGATGAAGACATTATATTGTTTATGTTTTCAGAACAGTAAGGATACAACTGAAGAAAGGCTTTATTTTTCATAAGCAGATAAAGTATAAACTTTTTGTTTTTATTATGAAATAGTTCAAATATTCAGAAACTACCACCTGGTTCTATTAGAATTTATTATCCTTACCCAGTGCTAACTACTTCTTTGATTTGAGAATGTCAATGTCACATGTTTTACTTTGTTATACATACACACCCGCACACTCACAGACAGCATATAACATCCTTTGTCATGTTTTCTTGTGTTGTATGAATGATAGTGAAATGCATGTGTTCTTGAATTTTTCTTATAAATGCTGTTTTTCAAATTCAGTTACAGTATTTTCCTGTGTGTAGCTTGAGTTCATTTCTTTAACTGCCATATAGTAAATTCTAATGTCTAAATGTGCTACAGGCTGAGAATTCTTAATCCAGAAATCTAAAATCTGAAATGTTTCAAAATTCAAAACTTTTTGAGTGCCAACATGATACTACCAGTGAAAATTCCATGCTATAAATTGTATTTATGCATAATATTGTTAAAAATCTTATATAAAATAATCTCCAGGCTATATGTATAAGGTATGTATAAGCATAAATGATTATTATAATTTTCTTTTGTATTTTGAGCTGCTGGGGATTGAAAACAGGGCCTTGCACATGCTAGGCAAGAGTTCTACCCCTGAACTACAACCAGTCTGAAGTCTAAATGAATTATGTGTTTAGACTTGAGTAATATCCCCAAGATATCTCATTTATGTATATGCAAATATTCCAAAATCCAAAAGAATCTGAAATCCAAATACCTGTGGCTCCAAGCATTTCAGATGAGGGATATTCAATATGTCCAACATGGTATTGATTCTTCTGTTGATGGGTATTCAGAAGATTTTCAATTTGTTGAGTCATAAATACAGTTTCCATAAACATCCTTGAGCATTTCTCATTGATACTTATCAGTGATTCATTAGAGTCAGTCCCTGAATATGGAATTGCTGAGTTCCAATAACTTTATTAGATACTGTTAAATTGTGCTAATAAACAGTTGCACAAACTTACATATCTCAGTGGTTTATGAATTTGTATTGTTCAATATTCCTATTAACACTTGGAGTTAATTTTTGCCAATATATGATAGGTATGAAATTGTATTTAATCTTTTTTATTTCAATTTTCTTGATAATAATGAGAAGAATTATGGGTGTTTATTGACGATTTTTGTTTCCTTTTCTATGAATTGATTGTTACTTATATGTATAAACTACTTAGGAATAAATCTAATAAAAGATGTGCAACACCTGTATGAAGATGTTATAAAACATTATTTTCCATTATGGGGTAGTTCATTTACTTATGAATTTGCAGAAGACTTTATGAATTCTTAATACTAACCCTTCATCAGCTGTATATTGCACAAATATCTTCTTCCTGTTTGTGATGTGACTTTTACCTGAGTTTTTAATGTCCTTTGTCGAACCAAAGTTTTTAAAACCAAAGTTTTTATGTAGTAATATTTTCCGAATCTTTTAATTTATAAAATTGTTTGTTTATTAACCTTTTTAAAGAAAAGCTTTCCTACTCTGAGTTTATAAACGTAATCTCATGCCACCTGCTAAAAAATTACCAATCTGATTTTTACACATAAGCTTTTTAAAGCACCAGAATTAATTTATGTGTATGGTGTGAGTTTGGATTTTAATTTTCTGTTCCAATGTAATAGCTGATTATCCATTGCCATTTCTTCTTCTTCTCCCATTTTTAAAACTACCTCTGATATTTTATGGCATGGAATTTTCATTGGTGGTATCATGTTGGCACTCAAAAAGTTTTGGATTTTGGAACATTTCAGATTTCAAATTTTGGGATTAGGTATTCTCAACCTGTAGCACATTCAGACATCAGATTTTACTGTACAACAGGTAAATAAATGAACTCAAACTACATACAGCAAAGTACTGTAATTGAATTTCAAAAACAGCATTTACAGGAAAAAACTAAGGATACATATCTTCCACTATCATTCATATAGTACACAAAAATATGTATATATATTATATATTTTCTGGTAAGATAGTTTCTAAACTGTCACCATCAATTTTGATGTTCATTGTAGATTTGTCATAGTTATTCTTTATCAAGTCAATAACATTATCTCCTATATGCAGGGACTAAGAATTTTTATAATGAATTGATAGCCAATTTTTATCTGGTGATTTAGTTTGTCTACCTATTGAGCTGATCGTTTTGATCTCTCCCCTTTCACCTGTTAATGTTGAAGTATATTAAAATTTTATCATGTTGAATCACAGTTATACTTTCTCGGTTTTTTTTTTTTTTGTATATATGGGTAACAACTTTGATTCTCTAGTATTTTATCTGGGATTTTTCTGAAATGGGTCTATATTTTTCCCTAATTTAACTTTATCTAACTTGGATATAAAAGTTATATTAGGCACAGAGAAATAATTGGCTGTTCTATCTCTTCTTTCAAACTATTAAAGTTTTAAAAAAATAACTCTCATCTTTCCTTTGATGGTATGAAAATTTTGTCAGTAAACTGGGCCTGGTATCCCTCATGGAGGTGAAAGAAATTTTTGAACCACAATTTAGTTACTTTAATAGCTGTTGGTTCTCTGTTTTTTATTAAAGTCAATGACAGCACCATTTTTTTTCTAGATAATCCATTTTATCTAGGTTTTCAAATACATTGGACTGAACTTGTTCAGTATTTTACAATCTCTATAATTATGTCCCCTTTTCTCTCCCTGTTGTTGTTTTATATATTTTATGTATTTTTGCTCTAAATCCTGCTAAAGATAACTCTTAGTCTTTCTTTTTTTTTCTTTTTTTTTTATTGGTTGTTCAAAACATTACATAGTTCTTGATATATCATATTTCACACTTTGATTCAAGTGGGTTATGAACTCCCATTTTTACCCCGTATACAGATTGCAGAATCACATCAGTTACACTTCCATTGATTTACATATTGCCATACTAGTGTCTGTTGTATTCTGCTGCCTTTCCTATCCTCTACTATCCCCCAACTCTTAGTCTTTAGAGTACTAATTTTATGTTGGTTCACTCCACTATTTGGGGGGGGGGGTCATCTGATTTAATTTGTGTGTTATCTCTACTATTAGTTCCTTTAATTTTTAAAATTTCTTCCGTACATTTTCTCTAGCTTACTCATTTCATTTTTACTATATTTTTAATAAGTGCATTTATGGCTCTACAAATGTTATGTCCCATAAATTTTAACATATATTACTTTGTTTCTTGGCTCTAAATATTTTATTCCATCTTGATTACCTTTTTAACATGTGAGATTTTTTTTAAGTTGTTTTTTGGGATCGCTTTACCTTTAAGGAATAACTTCTAATTTTGTTGTCTTTAAGTTAGAAATGTGGTCTGTAAGACGCTGATCCTTGGAAATTTCTACAGACTTCCTTTGTAAAGCACTGTGTTGTTAGTATTCCATATAAACTTGAAAATAATTTGTTTTCTATTTTTTAAATACAGAATTCTGTTCCCTTGATTTAGGTCATCTTGTCAATTTAGTAGTTCAAATAGTTTTTATACTTCTAATCTATTGTGTACTAATCTCTTATTTTTCTGAAGGAGGAATACAAAAATATCTCAGTATGACTGAGGATTTCATCAGCTTCTCTAATTATATCAATTTTATGTTATACATATATTTTAAGAGTCTATTAAATGTATCATAATTTATTATGTTTTCTTTTTTTGTGGATTGTTGTATGCAGGGTTTCTTTTAACTCTAATAATTCTTTGATTTCTTAAATTGTATTGTCTTATATAAATAAATGACAATATAATAGCTTTCTTATTAATATTTGCATTGCACCTCTTTTTTCAATATCTTTATGATCCTTCACATTACAGTTTCTATTTTTATCAGCTTCCATTTGAATATTTTTCTTTTCAGTTCCCTCTGGCATCTATTTTTTGCATAAATTTATTGTTTATAATAATTGTGATTATTGATATATTTGTATTTATTTCTATCATTTTACCTTTGTATTTTCTGATATTTTGCTTTACTTCCTATTATATTCTACAATGCTTTGCTTTAAATTGATAACACTTTCTTCTCTTCCTCTACCACTGATTTGAAAGATACAAGTTGTATTTCTTTTTTTTAGTGTAGAGTATGTGTGTGTGTGTATATATACACACATATAGATAACACATATATGATACATATATATGCATATGTATGTTTACAGTGTCATTACTTCAATAATCTGTTTGGTGAGGGCCTAATAATAAGTTTTGTTGGTCTTAATTTTTTACACTGCTCTTAATGGTAAGTTTAGCAAGGTATGAAACTCTAGGTTGACAGTTAATTTTTCCTTCATATTTTGTTATTGTATCATCACTTTTGTGCCTCTACTTAGGGCTATGATATAAATCTGGTAGCAATTTGTTAATCATTTTCAGATACTTCATGTTTTCTTTATGTTAGTATTTAAGGTCTACTCTTTATTTCTGGTGATGTGAAGTCTTACTACAATATATTTAGTGGTATGTTTATCTTTACCAGTATTCAGAGTACAATTTGGATTTGATGATTCACATTTTTCTTTACTTCTAGAAATGTCAAAGCTATTAACTTTTCAAATATCATTTGTACAACATTCCCTAAATACATTATTTTCTTTTAAAGTACCTCTCAATCAATTTTCTATGCTTCTAATCTACATTTTCCAATTTTTGTGTCTATTTATCTATTGTGTATATGGGTGAGTTGTTCAATACTACCTTTTTTTTCTTTGTGGTTTTGTTGTTTTGTTTGTATGTTAGTATGGGTGCTAGGGATTGAACCCAGGGGTGCTTAACCACTGAGATACATTCCCATTACTTTTTATTTTTTATTTTGAGACAGGGTTTTCCTAAGTTGCCGAGGCTGGTCTTGATCTTGCAATACTCCTGCCTCTGCCTCATGTGTTGCTGGGATTGTAGGTGTATACCACCATGCTTAGCTACCTCTCAATTTTCTAATTCTTGCTTCAGCTATACCAGTTTATCCCATATTTTAGTGTTTTGTTGTAGTGACTTTTTTTTATTTCCAAGATATTTAATTTCGTTGTTTTCTTACTGACTTGTTCTTATTTTATTCTGGCCTGTTTTGTTACATTATTTTTTTTTCTTTTTAACGACTATCCTTTATCTCTTTGAAATATACTAAACACAAGTTTTAAAATCTTTGTCAGACTGTTTCATCAAGTTAAGTTTATGTGAAATGAATTAATGTTCTGTTAGCCTGTCTTGCTGTTGGCTTTTCTAGCATTCTGTTCCTTTATCAGTTTTGGAACTTTGGTTTGCAGGCACAGCCTGTCTCCTCTCTCTCTCTCCCTTTCTCTCTCCGTCCCCCACTCCCCCTCCCCGACACACCACACACAGAGTGTGGTGACCACATATTCTTGTGTCTCTGTTACTCCTAGTCCACACCCAGGCCCTGTCAGTGTGGGGATACCTGCTCCACTGTAACAGGAAGGTTCCTAAAGTGTCCAAACCAAATGATTTGCCTCAGCTCCTCTGTACGATGTGAGTTTTGTCCTCCAGGCTTATAACTTTCTATAAAACAATAACTCTAGGTTAGACACTATCTTGGTTAGGTTGTTGTTATTGTTTTTCTCAACGTTGATTAACTTTGATTAAAGCTTCTGACAGCAATTAGCCAATTCATTCTTTCATCTAGTATGGAGCATACTTAGCCTCTGTTGCCAAAGAGGAACTGTATTCCTGGCTGTCATTATGAGTTTCTGCAGCTAAAAACCAAGAGGCCTTTGGTTTGCGCTGTGTAACTCATTTGCTAAAGTTGCTGAACCACAGAAATTATTTATTTTCACAGTTCTAGAGATCAGAAGTATGAAATCCGGTGCCAGTGGGGTTGAATTATTGTGAGGACTGGGATAATACATTCCATGACTCTCATAGCTTTGGTAGACCTGAGTGCCCCTTTGCTTGTAGACTGTGACCTCTCTGTGTCTTCACATTATCTTTCCTCTACCTGTATCTGTATCTGTGCTCAAATTTCTCCTGTTGATGAGAATACAGACATATTGAATTGGAATCTACCCGTGATCTCTTCTTTTTTATTTATTATTGTTCAAAACATTACATAGCTCTTGACATATCATATTTCATACATTTGATTCAAGTGAGTTATGAACTCCCATTTTTACCCCATATACAGATTGCAGAATCACATTGGTTACACATCCACTGATTTACATATTGCCATACTAGTGACTGTTGTATTCTGCTGCCTTTCCTATCCTCTACTATCCCCCCTCCCCTCCCCTCCTCTCCCATCTTCTCTCTCTACCCATCTACTATAATTCATTTTTCTCTCTTGTTTTTTTTCCCCTTTCCTCTCACTTCCTCTTATATGTAATTTTGTATAACAATGAGGGTTCTCCTTCCTTTACCATGCAATTTCCCTTCTCTCTCCCTTTCCCTCTTCTTAATTGAATAATCTGCAATGATCCTCTTTCTAAATAAGGTCACACTGACGGGTACTAAGTACCAAATGTTTGGATTGAGAATGTCTCCCCAAAGGCCCATATGTTAAGGCCTTGTTCCTCATCAGCTCAAGGTGCTTTGGGGAGGTGGTGAAGCCTTTAAGAAGTGGCACCTAGTATGAGGTTTTAGGTGACTAGGATGTGCCTGGAAGTGTCTCTTGCACTCTCTTATTCACTTCTGATGAGCAGCTGGGCTCCACACACACACTTTTTTTTCTTGTAATAGTGAACATTTATTCATCACCCATTTTTTCAGATAATAGAATTCTCAAATTCTCAAAGCCATAACTCTTCAGGTAGAAATTCTTATCCCCTTTTGATGGAAGTAATTGAGGCTAAGAGTAGTTCATTATTTTCATTCATACATTTATGCATTCATTCATTCCTTTAGTAAGTGTTTATTTAAGCCATGTGCAGGTACAGTGCTTGCTCAAATTCACCCAGCTAAGAAATGACAAAGTCAGATCTAATTCTAAAGCCCATACTCTTCCCACTCTACTGTGTTAAACTAACTGTGTTAAACTGCCATGATGTGCTGCCTTGTCACAGGCCCCTGAGGAACACAGTCAACTGAGCATGGGCTGAAATGTCTGAAACCATGGGCTGAAATGAGCCTTTTTTATAAGCAGATTATCTCAGGTGTTCGTTATAATAACGAATGAGTGAATGAATGGCAAGGAGGAAGTGAATCCTAGAAGGTTAAGTAGTGTGACCCCCTTGGAATCCATAGCCTTGCTGTCCCCTCCCACATTGACTCTGGTCTTGGCCATGTTGACCAAAAGTCTTTGACAATCCTTGTGCCTTGGGCTTGTTCTTGCTATTCTTGAGAACTCCAAGGCCACCTTGAAAGCAAGTCTGGGGCAGCCTACTTGATGCTGAGAGTCATGAGGTTGGCTTGCCCTTGTTATCCCAACCGACAGCCAGCATGAGACCATTGATGGCTAACTGACCACAGAATATGAGTGAGCCCAACAGGACCAGTCAGAAGGTTAACTGCCTAGGCTGGAGGACCAGAGAGCCCATGGAAGGACAGGGAAGGGTTGTGACTGGTCCTCTACCCTAAACTGAACTGGATTTTACCCTGGAAGCCAGAAATCTAAGGACCTCCTCCTGACTACATTATGTCTGTGAAGAGACCCTACTTCTATATAAGATCACATTCACAAGAAAGGGGGCTCAGGGTTTCAGTGTATTTTTTTCTGGTGGGTGGAAGATGGACAACCACCTAGGTGAAGGCAGGTATCAAGGTAAAAAAAACCTGGAACAGCATGAAACATTAGGGATCAGCAAGTCATCTGTTATGCTGGGCTCACTTGTATTCATTCATTCATTCCACAGACTTTAGGAAGACCTACTATACGCAAAGTCCTAGGGTAGGCCCTGAGGATGCAGAGAATTTTCCAGGGCTTGGAATTTATATTCTTGGACAGTCACTCAAAGACTGACACACTCAATAAGTCAGACCAAGACTTTCAGAGATCCTACGAGATAGCCTGAACCTCTGCATTCTCCACTTCTGCAGAAATTATTACCTGATTACTTACAATCACCTATTAATAGCTTCTTCTCCTATAAGAATGACCAAAAGCTAAAATGCAAAAACAAAATTCAAAATATTTTAGTGAGTGTATGTTTAAATTATAATTGAAAATTATCATTTTTCTTTGGTGATCTAAGTCCAAACATGAAATTGTGTGATAACAGCATTTCTGCTGAATATCTAAATGTCAAAGACATGTTGTAGGAGCAGTTAACATCTTAATCATCAGTTGCTCACTTGTTCACAGGAATAAAGAGCTGCATGTAACTTCAAATTCATACTAGTAAAAATCAAGTAGACCAAAAGTGCAAATGAAAATCTTTTTCGAAAGCGCTATCTAAAGTTTCATATTAAGTGTATTTATTTTTTTCTTGGATTAGGACAGATTGCATTGGGAGCCCAGTCTTTCATAAAGAAGGGGGTGGGGAATAGAGTTGGGCCTTCGTTTTCTCACAAAAGGCACAATGTGAAGCACATCTGTGAACATTGTATAATTTGTTATGTTCTACAAAGAGGTGGGTTTTTGTTATACACATACCAGAGCTATTTGGTACTGTTTCACCAATGATCTCTATTCAGGTCTAGAAAAGAAATTGGCCTCAGAAGAGTGAAAGGAGAGTAAATTTTTCTTTAAAAATTAGATACAGATTATCACTTCAAAATGCAAGGAGGGATTTTACAAGTGACGGTGTACTGATTAGCTTTCCAATGGACATCCAGTCCTTTATAAAACACATACTAGCCGTGGTCAACTGTGACCAATGTGGTTTATTATCTCCAGAAGAGTTGAACTGAGATTACCCATCTAATGTAATTGAGAAATGTTGGGTGAACTTGAACTGTTTCTTGGACATGAATGACCCGAGAATTTATTTGATGAGACAGGAAAGGCTGAATATGGTAACTCTGTCTTTGATGATTTGGCATAGTCATTTCTTTAGGTCATTAGCAAGTTTTTCCTATTTTTTGTTATTACTCTTTTTCTAGTGATTACATGAGCAACCTAAAGGAAAAAAAGGGCAAAACAAATAAAATAAATTCTGTACAATATCTTTACAAAAAATATTTACCATTATTGGCAAATATTCATGACAGTTTTATATAGTTAACTCTTTAAAAGGAAATATTCATTTTCAAGTAAAGAAAGTGAATGCTAATTAAGTTGTGAAAAAAAAAATTATAAATGCACTGTTTTTTCATAAGATAGTCCCTAAATCATTTTTAAAATGTTATCTTCTGATTTTGCCAAGTAAGAAAAAAAGGCATCATGAAATTGACATCTTATTCACCAAATGAACTCCTTTGCATATCCTGGTAAACTGGGCAGTGTGAATTCTCTCATTGGTGACATCTCCATGAAACATGATAACTTTAACAATAGTATGGCATACAAGGTGGCATTAGATGACACTGCTTTCTCTTCATGGGTCTGCTCATATCTAAGATAAATTCTCCTTTATTCCCAATGACCAATGCTAAGGTATATTTTGTATATATAATATGTACACATATTGTGTATACATCTTTTTACTGTATTTAAATACTATATATTTTAAATTATTCACAGAACCTCTAAGAATAAATTATAAAAATCACACTTCACGCTACTAGTGACTCTTTAAATGGAATTTGTCATTGAAACTTTGTCATTAAAACAGAAAGGCCTTTTGGTTGTGCCCATACAAGCATAATAAATTGTATATGTTTGTGATACTGAATGACTCTTGCCCATATGCTGCACTGCAAAGCTACATGAATGAGGCATTTACCAAATCAAGCCCACCACATTAAACAGAAAAACAATCTTTATTCATGGTAACTTATCAGTTTCAATTAATCACCCCTAACAATGGAAATTCTGATGTGTTCAAGCAACTTGAAAGCAACAGGTCATCTCCAGGGCAGCCATGTTGTGTCTTTGTGCTGATGGTTTCAAACAAAGCAACATCTCCAATAAATATACATACATATACATACATACATGTGCATATATATACATATAAATGGGCAGTTACAGCTATGCCCTGCAGTGCCAAAATGCATGTGCACTGTGTATGATTTTTATCATAGCAAATGTTATTGTTTTCCTTCAAGTATTACTTTTTGAGCTCTGCAAGTTTAAACAAAAGGAAAGAAATTTCCATTGGATGACCATCCTTTCAGTTTCTGTGCTGCTATGTGAATAGCATTGTGCAAACCATTCCAATGGTTTTGAAAAGGGGTAACCATTGGTTTGATTTGGTTACACGGTTTAGTAAAGAGCTCCCTCCCACTGCCTTAGGGTCTGTGAAAGGTCTGTGACCTGTTTAGAACTGCCAAGTGAAATGTCATGTCGCCCCTCCCAAATGGGAGTATCTGCATTCATTTGATCAGTATAAAAAATGATTGGGGATGGTGAGATCAGTGCTTTTGAATTGCAATTTATAGCAGTTTACAAAAATGCACATTGTTGGAAAAGAAAACATGGAAGTGTTTCTTTCTAAATTGCATTACCTGTGAAATGTCATTAGTCTTTTAAGGATATTTACATCCTTTTTTTATAATTTGGGAGACTTACATCAACTAAAGAAAATCAGAATTATGTCACCTTATGGTTTTTTAACTTATATTTTGGGTTTTGTCATAAAACTTATGGAAAACAATGAGTCTGAGTTCTTAGGATGAGCATGATTTCTTATCAGGCCCATTGACTAATTCCCTAAGATTATCTTTGGTAATGAGTTGCACTGGTAGAAGATCCCCCATTTTATTTCCCAGAATATGGAGGAGACTCACTTGTTGGTGAGTGGCTTACCTTTTGATTTCCAATAGACACCGGAAATCTCTAGCATACTTACTCCACCAGGTTTCCATTATTTCTTCAACATGCTAGTAACTCCTTGTGAGATGAATGCTTTGGAAACTCCGATGCCTGTAGACCATAGACATGTAGATGCATCATCTACATATATGTATAGTTATGTATAGTTTCGCAAATTGTTTTCCTTTAAGTATGTAAAAGATACAGGAACAAAAAGTTTAGGCAGGCTGTTCAAGTTCACAGACACTTAATTCATCCACCTGGGTTCTATGGGATGCAGAATGCAAACCCCTTTATACTTTTTTCAGAAGTATTGAAAGCTCCTTCTCTTCATCTTTGGCATCAAGTGCAATTGGACATTACATTGAAGAAATCTTTGATTAAGAAAAGTTACCTTGGGAAAAGGCCCTCAGGGCTCCCCTGGTTGATAGTTGACTAAAAAAAAAAAAAGAAGAAAGGCGGCCCTTTTTCAGAAAAGACTTGACCCAGATAGACTCTCCAGCACTCCACTTTGAACCTCCCAACTATTGAAAGCCGAGGTTGTCACGTTTTTATCTTTGTTCATGTTAAGACTTGGAATGACAGCCTGGCTCTGTGTTCCCCTCTCCCACTGCCCCGGCTCCAAGTGTCCACATTGACACCTACCGGTGACCACAGGCTGCAATTCTTTGTTGCCTTCTCCACGCTCCTGGCTTTCACTGGGATTAGCTCAAAGCCTTTGTTCCCCTTCAAAGCTGGAACATCACATCCCATGTTGTGGCTTTCCTGTCCCAGACCCCCAACGCTTTCCTCACAATTTACACACCAGGTAAAAGTGCCTCCCTACAGGGGCAAAGAAACTAGCCTGGGACCAGCCAGCGCTTTCCTAGTCCCCAATTTCAGAGCCCCTGCCAGTTTGGTTTTCTTTCCTTCACGTTTCTAAATTCCTATTTCATAGGGAGGGACAATGGAAACAAATGGAAATTTAAATTTCAGAGTTAAAATCCCTGGATCTAAACACAAGACAATCTTTTTTTAAAAAAATTGTTTTTACAGTGGGTCGTGTTTCTTCCCAGAGGGTCAATGACTGGCCTTGGTCACAGGCAGGTAAGACCAGTTCTATACTCAACGAGGTCAATAGAAAAAGCACTCTTTGAGGAAAAAGGGGTGGGAGTCTATTTTGAAGACCCAGGAGAGTCGAACCACCTGATTTATCTACCCCTCCCTTTATCCCCAACCTCTCTTCCTGGTTATTAAAGAGATCCCCAGATGGGCTAGATCTGGGAGGACCCCCTAAAAACATTCAAAGTATTATCTGGGAAAGGAGAAAGGGTGGAGAGTGGATGAGGTCTAATAAGTCAAAGTTTATAGCTGTTCCTTGTTCTCATTTTTAGTGAATCGAGGATCCTCCAAAGAACCTTGGGAGAAGATATGGGTACACCATCCCACTCCCCCACCCCCAATGAATGATGTGGACCCAACTGGGCTTCTTAGAGAGACCACAGAATAGAGGACCCTCCTCATCCTGGATGGCATATAATGCCTGCCTCCTTAGCCAGAAATACTGTCTCCAAGGCGTTTCTGAACCATTGGATTTCTCCAGATTAGGAACACTAACTCAAGCACCGCAATTTAGAATTGGAACACGCCTTTTTCTCGCATCTTTTCTGAGCCCCAATGAAACCTCTCCTGCACTCCTGCAGGGTGAGCTGGGCACACAGACCCTGAGGGGTCACCAAATCCATTCTAGTCGCCTGGGATCAGAGGTGTGCCCAGAGCCTAGGGGTGGGAAAGAGTGGACTTCAATTAAAATATTTGAGGCATTAAACTTGTCTGACATTCTCTAATTCTTCCAGTCTTTAACACAAAATGAGAACTACTTGCTGCCTTCTGACCAGTGAACTAAGTCCTTTGAGAGTGAAGCATACACATGGAGGGGAGTTTGTATTTCCTTTGGGAAAATCCCCTATTCTCTTCATTGGCTACACGTGGCTCCGTATCATAAAGACTCCGTAAACAAGTCTTTAATACGTGGGGAAACTTTTTGAAGTTTTGCTTCTCGGTAAGTATGAAGATCCAGTGCTAAGTTTAAGTGTTCAGTCTGGAATGTCAGGTGCCATTTACTGAAACTCCTGGTTGCTTTTCTCTGTGCGTAATGTTCAACTTGGTCTTTTCTCTTCTCCTAAATACAAGTTTGGGCCTGTCATTCTGTCTCTAAATTGTAAGCTCCAGATTACAGATTTCTAAGGCTATTAAGTCTCAAGAAATGTATTTGTGGTAGTTGTCACATAAAGCTGACGTACTCTGGTCCAAAAGAAAGCCAGAGAGGCGATTTATTTGTGCGTAAAAGGAACAAGATTTAATTGGAGAGAGACGTGTTATTTTGAACGCAAGTACATGGGGTGGCATAGCGCTGTGGAGCATTATTCGAGCTTCATCTACTATGCACTATATGCCACCGTCTCCAAAGGAGTGTTGCCCTAGAAACTTGTTTTAAATCTGCTGCTATATATCAACACCTTGTTTTAGCAGTCCTTGGCTGAATTACAGTTACACAGTTTGGCGCTTCTTTCAAATTTCCTCCCATCAGTTTGGCTAAAGAAAGGAATTTTTCTCCTTTAGAAATGAATTGGCTTAATTAGTAAGTAGATTAATGGCAATTGCTGGTGAGTTGGTTTCCAGCAGAGTTTCACCAGAGAGGGTTAATCGGAGTCAGGTCTGGAATCTTTCCCAGAACTGGCTGCCAGCCATTTCCACCAATCAACCTTACAATTATCGAAGGAAATCAAATAAAATTTATATTCTCTGTATCATTCTCCTGGACCAAAATTTTCTTGGAAGCAGCCTCCTGGTTGGGTGCAGTAGAGACTTTTATTTCAGAATTTTAAGCTTCATGATTTATCTGAGTACCAACGTAGAATTTCCAGTGGCACAATAAGTGTCTCCACAGAACACTGGGCGCATTGGAAACATCTAAGGTTCTCAGTCAATTTCAGGTTTAGAGAACTTACAACCCCCCTCCCAAGTCCCGCCCTAAATCTGTTACACACCAGAAGTCTTTCAAATGTTTTGCTGTATGATTTGCAGCCTTTTAACTTATTTTTTCCATAGTGATAAAAAAATGCATTCATAGTCTAACTTGCAGCTGCATTAGTCTTGCAAAAAAAAAAAAAAATCCCTGCTGAGAAATGCATATAATAGGAAAAACAGATCGGCTGGACAGCAGTGTAATTAATGCCAGAAAGGGCTGAGGCCGGTTTCATAGTTTGTCTTTTGAGGATATCAAGACGAGACCTGGTGAAAAATGACGCATGCTTTAGCATTTCAGAAAGCTGGCAACTGGCAGCGCTTTTCCTTTTTTCTTTGACTTTCTGCCTCAGAACAAAGAGGTCGGCAGAACTAGCTAGGTTGTAATGAGTTCTATGTCCCTAGCACATTAAGTGCATCATGGAAACATATTGTATCGAAATAGTTTGGAGGAGAATACCAGGGATGAAAGAGAATGGGTGCTTTGATCAGCTCCCTGGGGTCCTGAGCGCGCACAGACTGACTTGCAAGGAGTTATTCAGCTCCAGCTAGACACACTTACAACACCATTCAAAGAAATTTGCATATCTGTAATTTATCACATTGGTCCAGAACATTATTGCAAGGTAAATAAAAGTTAGTTGAATTAAAAAAAATCAATCATCTCAGATATAGAGAAACTGTGACAGTCTTGCCATTAAAACCAGAAATAAATATGTCCATAAAATATGACGATTTAGAAGCTGGCTTAATTTTTAAAGTGTCCTTAGAGCAACAGGTTATGCTCTTACAAGAGAGAGAGAGAGAGAGAGAGAGAGAGAGAGAGAGAGAGAGAGAGAGAAGATAGAAGAAGAGGAAAAGAAGAGTGGCCACAATTTCTTTGCCTTAGGAAGTGTATTTGCAGCTTCCCACTGGAATAAAGTCACAAGGTTGAATGAGATGCATGTCACTATAATCAGCCTGTGACTAGCAGAGAAAATTAGAACATACTTTGAAGAGATATGAACGATGGCTTAATCTCCTTGGAATCTGCAAATGGTAAGGCTAAATCTCATTTCTGCTCCTGTTGATTTCATTGCCAAGCCCTATTTGCTGAATTTAGCTCCAAAGGATGAAATGTCCAGAGACCCGGTCAATAGGAAAACTTGCTTTCAAGTGCCCCATGAGAACAAGTGAAAATTTAACAGGCAGGCATTGTTCCGGTTTTTAAACAACTCAGTTAAACAGCAAACAAGAATCTTCAACTTGACCTTGGAAAAGGCTGTGTGCCTACAGATAATCTATCAAACAACTCTGGATGACAATGATATATTTCAAAGTATTGTCAGATGAAAAGATTGATAAATTTGCTGCTGCAAAGAGAGAACTTTGGAAACAGGCAATTTAGCTCACCAACCCCGCCTCCTCCTCCTCTGTCCTCACTGCCCCATCCCCACCCCTCCACCCCCAGCCAGCCTTGGGGCCAACTCTATAGAAGAAGGCCAGTAAATCAGCACTGTAATATTTCTTAAGGGGCACGGAAAAGCTGTGAACAGTACTTCTCATATTAAACGCAATATTTCTTTGCTTTCGTGGGGAACAAAAGTCATAGCAAGACGTCTTTATGGCTAATTCAGTCAAAGGCACATCTCTGGTTCCCCCCGCAGAAAGGTCAGTGTCGTTGTGTTTGGTCCACCGAGGGGGTGTTTTCACAGTGAAAACTGAGCCAGCTGTCCCTGTCATACCCTCACCATTGGGGAGCGCGCACTAGCCATGGTTATTAGGCACATTCTACACCTGCAAAATATACCGATTTCCAAGACTTTTCAAAACACCCTCCCGTTCTCATGCCCCCTCCTCTTTCTTCTACTAAACTTTGACAACACAATTCAAGCCCTGGATGAAAGCACTGCACGCAAGAGGAACGCTGGGGAAGGGGCACTCTCGGCTACTGTCTCATGGTGTCTATTGAGCAGCCATCAAAGAAATGAGGCGTCAA